>NC_081517.1:441358-466358 GCF_030273125.1 Centropristis striata | reverse complement strand
GCTAGATGGACCTCCTCCTCCTCCTCCTCCTCTAAATGTCCTGCTAGATGGACCTCCTCCTCCTCCTCCTCCTCCTCCTCCTCTAAATGTCCTGCTAGATGGACCTCCTCCTCCTCCTCCTCCTCCTGCTGCTGCTGCTGCTCCTCCTCCTCCTCCTGCTGCTGCTCCTCCTCCTCCTCTAAATGTCCTGCTAGATGGACCTCCTCCTCCTCCTCCTCCTCCTGCTGCTGCTCCTCCTCCTCCTCCTCCTCCTCCTGCTGCTGCTCCTCCTCCTCCTCCTCCTCCTCCTCCTCCTCTAAATGTCCTGCTAGATGGACCTCCTCCTCATCCTCCTCCTCCTCCTCCTCTAAATGTCCTGCTAGATGGACCTCCTCCTCCTGCTGCTGCTGCTGCTCCTCCTCCTCCTCCTCCTCCTGCTGCTGCTCCTCCTCCTCCTCCTCCTCCTCCTCTAAATGTCCTGCTAGATGGACCTCCTCCTCCTCCTCCTCCTCCTCCTCTAAATGTCCTGCTAGATGGACCGCCTCCTCCTCCTCCTCCTGCTGCTGCTGCTGCTCCTCCTCCTCCTCCTCCTCCTGCTGCTGCTCCTCCTCCTCCTCCTCCTCCTCCTCCTCTAAATGTCCTGCTAGATGGACCTCCTCCTCCTCCTCCTCCTCCTCCTCCTCTAAATGTCCTGCTAGATGGACCTCCTCCTCCTCCTCCTGCTGCTGCTCCTCCTCCTCCTCCTCCTCCTCCTCCTCCTCCTCCTCCTCCTCTAAATGTCCTGCTAGATGGACCTCCTCCTCCTCCTCCTGCTGCTGCTCCTCCTCCTCCTCCTCCTCCTCCTCCTCCTCCTCCTCCTCCTCCTCCTCCCACTGACCCAGGACCAGCACATTACACTGACCAGATATATTATAATGTTCTGAGTTTAGTGTTTTCATTCTCTCTGAGCCAGAATCATCAAAATTACAAAGAAAACCAGTCTTTAAATATTTCGCTCTGTGTGATGAATCTATATAATAAACGAGTTTCACTTCCTGAAATGATTGAGAAACATATTGACCTTTTCCTGATGTCCTGGTGTTTGAGCTGTCCTGTATAGTTGTATAGTGAATGTGAGCTCATGTAAGACACTCTGGCTTCCTGTCTGACCTCTGACCTCTGACCTGTGACCTCTGACCTGTGACCTGTGACCTGTCCCTCCAGAGGGTCTGAGGAGGCTGTTCTCAGGAGCCACCATGGCCTCCAGCAGAGGAGCGCTGGTCACTGTGGGACAGGTGAGTCACATTTAAAACTTGTTACCTTAAAGTGTCCTTTTAAACAGGGGTCTCAAACTGGTGGCCCGCGGGCCAATTGCGGCCCTCGTGACGATATTTTGTGGCCCCCACCTTGATATGAAAGTTTAATGTGAGTTTTATATGAATGGCACTTTACTGTGTTGGGTTTTTTTGTTGTAATTTTGTCTCTTTTTTAAAAATAATTTTGTGTTTTTTTTTTGGTAATTCTGTGTCTTTTTTTGGTCATTTTGTTTCTTCTTTAAGTAAATTAGTTTTTTTTTCTGTCATTTTGTGTCTTTTTTGGGTCATTTTGTGTCTTTTTTAAATAATTTTGTCTTTTTTGGTCACTTTGTGTCTTTTTTAAGTAATTTTGTGTCTTTTTTTTGGTCGTTTTGTGTCTTTTTAAAATAATTTAGGTCTTTTTCTGTCATTTTGTGTCTTTTTTCTGTCATTTTGATACTGCCTCCAGCGGCCCCCAGGTAATTTGAGTTTGAGACCCCTGTTTTAAAGCCTCCAGGTGTCTAAAGGGCCCAGAGGAACTCCAGGACAGAGAAGAGCAGCTTCATCTACCTGAGCTAACACAATCAGGTTCCTCTTAAATACATTAAGAGATATTAGTTCATCATGGTCACATTCAGGATCCATCTGGAAGGCTTTTCTAATAAGATCATGGAATTAAATTGAGTTAAATTAAAGGTACATTAATTTATCAATGCCAAATCATTTACTAGATGAATACGCTGCTTGTCCATTAAATAATGCATTAATCCATTTAACCACACGCTCACTTTTTAGAGTCTGTGTTGGCGAGCTGCACAAATATAATGATAACAACAAAAATAACTCATAAGATTTTAATTTAAGAGCTGATATCTAGTTATTTTCCATGATTTTCTTGATAATAACCAAAATCTTTATCAAGAAAACCATGAAAAATGTCTAGATATCAGCTCTTAAATAAACTCTTATCAGATATTTTTGTTATATTATATTTGTCCAAACAAATGTACCTTTAGTTGTACCAGGCATTAAAAAAGAAATAGAAAAAACAAGGGTCTAATAATTTTTCCATGACTGTATATGGATAAACTTTAGAAAGTGCAGTATGGAATATATTGGACAGAGTCCCATGCTCATTCAACACCTGGAGATATCAACATGTTATTTTCCAGGCCTGAAGAAGAAGTCTTGTTGTGATAATAATTGTTACAGTAATCTTGTGTGGATAAACGTAATGTAACATGACCGCATATATATTTTCTGTACCTCTAATATAATAGTTAACATTTTGTCTTTTATCATGTACATTTCCTAACAGAAACACCGGTTAGATGAATCTTTTCTTGTGTATTTCCTGCTGTAGTTGGCGTGCTATGACCAGGCCAAGCAGCTGGTGCTGGGGACGGGCATGATGGGGGACAACGTCCTCACACACTTCCTGTCCAGCTTCATCGCAGTAAGTTTCAGCTTCACTACGTTTACATCACACCGGAAAAAAGCTAATTATTGACTTAATCCGACTATAACTGTCAAAAACATCCAAGAGAGCCGGTCACATGACTGGAGGTTTCCACCGGGCGGGAACGCTCCGCCGCCGTTTTACTCCGTCTTACAGCGGGGAGACGGCGAGATCCCTGATAAACTGTGTGTATAAAGTAAACAACAACAACAACAACAACAAACAGCTTGCTTTGCTTCTCTGACGTGGAAGATCTGTTGATCTGACCATCTATCCTTATAAAAACAATGTTTTATGTCATACATTATTGTATGATGTTCCACTTCAACAGTCGCCGATCCTCTGAGCCCCTTTCATTGATTGATTGATTGATTGCTGATCTGGTGCCCCGGTCAAGACTTAATGTTGATGGGAAGTATTTTCAGGCTGCATGAACTGCGTATTGTGTTTTATTTTGAAAGGGGGCGGAGGTGTATTGCGTTGATTCTGAGTCGGACTTCCTGTCTGGGGATCTGCTCTGTTCAGATTAGAGTTCAGTTCAGAGTTTAGTAATAGAAGTCCTACCTGCTGCTGGCGGAGAGCCGCGGCTGAGACGCTGCTGTAAAGGTTAAATGCTCTCATTGATTAGAGTAGCAGCGATCAGTAACCGCGAAAAGTGTCGAACGAAAGACAGCATCCGGCTTCTTGTCTGCCCCTCAGATGATGAACAGAGCTGAGTTATTCTCCATCTTGTTGTTCGAAAACGCGGTTTCCCGCCTTCCTCCACTAGTTTATTATGAAGCAATAGGTCAACCAGAAAGGCACCGTATTAACCCGCTGAAATGGCTAACTAAAAAAATCTAAAAAACTAAAAAATAACTAGTGGAAATAATAATGGCTAACTAAAAAATGTAAATAATAATGGCTAACTAAAAAATCTAATAACTGACGTTCCCGTCAGTTATTAGATTTTCTCAGGTGCATGTAAACTGGGACGAGGACAGAAGTCATTAGACTAAGTCAGTTAGACGGCAGAATCTAATTTTAAGCATAGCTCGATGAAAGTGAGCATGTAAACACAGTGAGTGAGTCAGTGTGAAGTTCACAGCGATCTGTTGAATCAATCGTTGAGAGACTGAAGAGCCAACACATTCACACCTGATCTACAGATGATAACCATAAATAAAGTAAAACCAACTGTTCTTACTGACCTGAAAGCTCTGACGTCCTAATGGACTGAACCCACAGCTCTTACTCTGGTGTTGCTCCTTGACTTCATCTTTGCTTGTGTTGTATGAGATGTAGGTCGCTTTGGATGATGCTAAGTGACCTTGTAGGATTGTAGGATTGAACTCAGAGCTCTGTAGTGAAGCGTGATGTGTTGGTGATGTGTGATGTGTTGGTGATATGTGATGTGTTGGTGATATGTGGTGTGTTGGTGATATGTGGTGTGTTGGTGATATGTGGTGTGTTGGTGATATGTGATGTGTTGGTGATATGTGATGTGTTGGTGAACCGTGATGTGTTGGTGATATGTGGTGTGTTGGTGATATGTGATGTGTTGGTGATATGTGGTGTGTTGGTGATATGTGGTGTGTTGGTGATATGTGATGTGTTGGTGATATGTGATGTGTTGGTGATATGTGATGTGTTGGTGATATGTTGGTGATATGTGATGTGTTGGTGATATGTGATGTGTTGGTGATATGTGATGTGTTGGTGATGTGTGATGTGTTGGTGATGTGTGATGTGTTGGTGATGTGTGATGTGTTGGTGATATGTGATGTGTTGGTGATATGTGATGTGTTGGTGATGTGTGATGTGTTGGTGATATGTGATGTGTTGGTGATATGTGATGTGTTGGTGATGTGTGATGTGTTGATGATGTGTTGGTGATGTGTGATGTGTTGGTGATGTGTGATGTGTTGGTGATGTGTGATGTGTTGGTGATGTGTGATGTGTTGGTGATATGTGATGTGTTGGTGATGTGTGATGTGTTGGTGATGTGTTGGTGATATGTGATGTGTTGGTGATGTGTTGGTGATATGTGATGTGTTGGTGATATGTGATGTGTTGGTGATGTGTGATGTGTTGGTGATGTGTGATGTGTTGGTGATGTGTGATGTGTTGGTGATATGTGATGTGTTGGTGATGTGTGATGTGTTGGTGATGTGTGATGTGTTGGTGATGTGTGATGTGTTGGTGATGTGTGATGTGTTGGTGATATGTGATGTGTTGGTGATATGTGATGTGTTGGTGATATGTGGTGTGTTGGTGATATGTGGTGTGTTGGTGATATGTGGTGTGTTGGTGATATGTGGTGTGTTGGTGATATGTGGTGTGTTGGTGATATGTGATGTGTTGGTGATATGTGATGTGTTGGTGATGTGTGATGTGTTGGTGATGTGTGGTGTGTTGATGAAGCGTGATGTGTTGATGAACCGTGATGTGTTGATGAACCGTGATGTGTTGGTGATATGTGATGTGTTGGTGATATGTGATGTGTTGATGATGTGTTGGTGATGTGTGATGTGTTGGTGATGTGTGATGTGTTGGTGATATGTGGTGTGTTGGTGATATGTGATGTGTTGGTGATGTGTGATGTGTTGGTCTGCAGGGAGGCTGCGCCACATTCTTGTGTCAACCTCTGGACGTGCTGAAGACGAGACTAATGAGCTCAAAGGGAGAATACACGGTGAGTTCTTCTTCTCTGTCTCATCTCATCCATCACTGCTCTCATCTCTGTTCTAACCCAGTGTTTCTCTCTTTAGGGGGTCATGCATTGCGTACGAGAAACCGCCAGGCTTGGTCCGCTGGCGTTCTACAAGGTAACAGCAACCAAACAGAACAGTTCCTGTTAAAGCTTGCATATATGTTTCACATTTAATGTCTGCAAACCGCTGCAGACATTCATTTCACCATCCACTCTCCACACTCTTTAACGTTCTCTTCAAAGCCAGTCAATAGTTCAGCGAGACAAATAAAATCAGTAAAAGTAAGTACAAAATAACAATGATGACAATAAAATCACAATTTATTTACTCCAACGCTTTCCTTTCAGCTTCCTCAAAACAGGAGCGCATTTTTCTCAGTTGTTTCTGTCTTTATGCAAAACAAAATATATATATTTACCAACTAGCAGGTTTCTGTTTGGAGAGGGAGAACGACGGTTTTTGGGTAAATATTCTGTAACGGTTGCTTTGTAATAAGAGAAAACAATCCATCCTGTTGAGCTTCTGACAACAGACTTTAGGTGTTTAACCTCTGAAACATTGTGTGGATTAGATTGGGTGTGTTGCCTCCTAGTGGTTCAAAAAGAAAATGTTAAATACTGTGGAGAGCAGGATACCACCCTCTCTTGTCCTCTCCTCTCTGCTCTGTGTAAACAGCCGGCAGTTGAGTTTTACAGATTTTTTTCATTCATGTTTCCGGGTTGAACTGAGGAGCACAGAACTTTGTTTTTGATCTGGTTAGCGAAATTAGAACCATGTAGAATATAATGATTTTGACTATTTTAGGCTGATATTTGGTTTATTTGTATTTATGAAAATACAAGGATAATGTCTGTTTTAACAGTTTCAGGCTGTGATCAATTCTGTGATTTCGGCTTTTTCAAAATTAATTATTTTTACAGAAAACATGCTTTTCAAACCTGTATTGCACAGAATGTTCATGTCACAGTGTGTGACATCATCGCCAGAGTGTAGAGGGAGAGAAAAAACTGTCAAAAAATTTATTTGAAAACTGCGCTCCAGGCCGCAAATTCCACTCTACAGAAATAATTAATACATAGAAACGTAGGAAAATTAGTCTTCTCCCTCACAATCCTCTGGTAAAGCTGTCAGAGTTATAGTTTGGGCGTAGGACGCACAGATGATCCACCAACACGCACCAACAGCCTCATTGGGTCCCATATTAAAAACGCAGGAAGATTTCTGAAAAAGGGAGATGTAACAGTTTTTTTAGATCGCTCTAACAAAGCTATTTTTTAATTTTTCTTTTATAAAAAATCATATGTAGACGTTCAGGAAGAACTCAGGACGCTCAAAGTGAAGTCGGATCAATGATAGGTATTATGGTTTTGACAAAAATGCTTTCTGTTCGAGGCCAGACATTTCAGTCTGTCCACCTCTGCTGTCACTGAGCTGGAACAGGTGTCAGTTAATTCTGTTGATTGCTTTGATCTTTGATGTGATTACAGTTACAGATACACACACACACACACACATGCACGTAAGCGCGCACACTCCTCAAGCATGCATACACATGCTTCAAACACACACACACACATTTTGAGGTTAAAGGGTATTGTTATAAATCTCTGAAGAATCTCATCATAGTGTACACACACCGGCAGTAGCCCCTGTGGCCCTTTCAGAATTTCCCCAGAGGAAATTTTCTAGTTGCATTATTACTGACCCAAGATCTTCCTTGTTTGTAAAAATATATATATATGTTTAATGAAATCTTAAGATTACATATTGTACTACCTTGTCATTTGCAAGTGCCTTCATCATTTCAAGTGTTAATTGTAAAAAAAAATATTTGTTTTATCGTTTTCTGGGAAAATATCGTCCTAAAAAATGTGTTATGGTGACGGGCCTAACAAACAGTAATCTAATGTCAATCTTCTTGCAGGGTCTCGTCCCCGCAGGGATCCGCCTGGTTCCTCACACCGTGCTCACCTTCCTCTTCCTCGAGCAGCTCAGGCAGAACTTTGGCATTCGCATCATCTCCTGAGCGCTCTGGGACCAGGCGCTCTGGGACCAGGCGCTCTGGGACCAGCCGCTCTGGGACCAGCCACTCTGGGACCAGGCGCTCTGGGACCGGGCGCTCTGGGACCAGCCTCTCTGGGACCAGGTGCTCTGGGACCGGGCGCTCTGGGACCAGGCGCTCTGGGACCGGGCGCTCTGGGACCGGGCGCTCTGGGACCAGCCTCTCTGGGACCAGGTGCTCTGGGACCGGGCGCTCTGGGACCGGGCGCTCTGGGACCGGGCGCTCTGGGACCGGGCGCTCCGGGACCGGGCGCTCTGGGACCGGGAGCTCTGGGACCGGCCGCTCTTTAACCTCCCCATCCCACCAACACCCCGTCATCGCTCTACTCTCAGCATTTACAAGAAACAAGGGAAGAAGGGGACTCGTGTAGTTCGTTCTGTGTTTGTTCATGTTTCCCTTCTCCTTTTGCTCTACCTCTATTTCACAGCTAGTAATGAGTTTATTATGAGCACCAACAAAAACTACAACTATCAGACCATTTTCTCCATCAGCTTAGATTGCCGATACGATTTTAAGAGCGAACATGCTGATTTATAAAGGTGCTTCAGATGGGTTTATTAGAATGACCAGCCAAATTTAGAGTTAAGATTAAAATCAGCTCTAGCAGATGTTTAATGTCAGCGTCCAGTGTAATTTCATGTGATGTTAGTTATGTGACAGGATGAGACATGTTGAGATTTAGTGTTAATTTTGAGTTTAGGAGCAATTTATCAGTCGCGTTGACAGACAAACTAAATGTTGACTTTAACTAATTCCAGATCAGAGTTTGTGATTTATGTCAAACTAACAAACGGTTTCCTGTTGGTCCTCTGCAACACTTGGTGTCGTGTCAGGCCAGGACGGAGTTCGTTATAAAGCAGAAGTACAAAATGCAAACAAACACAGTGTAGCCTTTTCATCAGTGCCATTCTTGAGAATATATATTATTTCCCAAAAGCCATTACTAAAACATGACTGAGCAAGCTGTTATGTAATTACATAGTAATCATTCCCAACAGTGGTGACCAAATGTGATGCACCCTGGATTTAACAGTTCATTTGTTTGCTTTTCTTTGCTAAATTATTGTGTTTATGACTGGAAATCAACTAATAGCAGGTTAAAATGTCTTTAAAGAGGCTGTGCATGACATTCAGAACATTCAGTCTGAGCTGGGATTATTCCCACATGGTCCTCACAAGCAAGCATGGAAGTGGCTGAGCAAAAATGGGCGCTAACGGTGCTAACAGAGCTAGCAGTGGTGCTGGGGTTAGCTGACACTGCCTGGCCGACCTGGCTGATAACCGCGTACCCCAACGTGGGTCGGGACGGTGCTAACAGTGCTAATGAGGGTTAGCTCCCAGGATGACCTGGCTTCCATACTGACGCCACCCTGACCCACAGTACCCGACCTTCTGAAAGCCACATGGTATCTAATAAGATAGAGTTTTTAGTCTGTTCATCTCGCAGACAGACTGTCCAACACTGCCATTAAAACCACTCATACACTTAACGGACGATGCATCTCCCACTCTACGAAAGTGAAGCCAGATATCCCAAATAAGGAAGCTGCCATCTTGTATTGGTGATGTCATTTGGAACCAGAGTCTGCACAGGAGTGAGTCCCGGTATCAAGTTCCTGCCTAAAATACTGCCCGATCCAATCAGAGTACAATGTGAGCTGTCAGTTGTTTTATAGCATCAAATAACTTTTTAAATTTTAAAATCAAATTTATCAGAACAATTGAACATACATCAGCATCATCATACATAAAACCTCTTAACTCAGCAACATATATCTAGTATAGTGCAAAGCAATTGGTGTTATAATTCTAGTACCAAAAAGTTTAAAATGGAATTGCAAAATTGATAACTTGTATAATAAAATATTGATACTGGGCATCTGATCCTATACTGCCATGCAGAACATCATGATACTATGCAGTATTGAATATAACGCACATTTGGGCTGTTTAACAAGACAAAGCATGGAGAAGCACTCAGGAAGTGTAACTGACTGTATCTGGAGCTACGTTAATGTTCTGAATGTCGTGCACTCCTCCTGTAACACTGGTCTGATTCTCCTTAACTTCATTCTGATTCCTCTGTCATCGTTTCACTCTCCAGTGTTTGGGAGAAGAGGACCAAGCTTGTTTGTCTCGTGTTTTTAAGAAAATGTGAAGCAGAAAGAGCAGACTGTTGAAGCCTGCTCATTTGGCAGCAGCTCCTTCAGTCCTGGTAAATTCTGTATGACCACTTGATCTCTTAAAGTTCCTACTGTTTGAATAGAGATGCCTGTAGAAAACTGCTGGACTGTACGAGTGTACATGTAGCTTTCCATCCATAATGTTGGTGTTTCGTTGAGCTGAATGCATGTCAGACATTATGACTCAGGATGCTACTCTGTTTTATGAGGCACTTTATTAAAAATCATGGACTCATACTGACTAACCTGCTGCGTAGAAACACATGCTGCATAATATAACATGTTTAAAAAATTAAAACTGTTAATGATGTTAATGGTTCCAGTTGAGGCCAGTCTAATGTTCTGTGACTCTTGCCAGTAATGGTCCAATGATAGTCTTGCCTTGGTTCAGTGAGAGGATGCATGTTGTGCCTTACAGTCTGCGTCCTGCAGGGGGCAGCAGAGGACCGTGTGAATGATGTTGATGCCAACAAGCCTCTCTGGGCGAGCTGCCGAGCCCGGTACCAGGGATGCATTTACAAAATAAAAGGAGAACCACAAGCTCAGATAGTGACCTGCATGTTCTTTAAGTGTAATAAACAATGTGAGGTTCTGTAGATCAGCCATAGTACGTAATGTTAACCCCAGCTTTATTCATAATGCACAGAAATGAAACTGGAGGGAAGTTGTGAATTTCTATTTTGTATAATACTAACTGATGATTTTGGAATTAAAATACTAATGGACAACATGTGGTATTGTATTGTTTTTATCGTCTACTTTAATACAGATTATCAGACTATAAACTTTTATTTTGGTAGTGAATCTACTGTCAATAGCACCACTATTATAATTATTATTTTTCCTTATTGTATAAATCGGCTGCAGGCGGTGTGGTCGGTGTTAAATCCATGCAACAAAGCAAACAGTTTGATCTTTGTTTCCTGCTTCACTCTCATCACAACAAAGACATCCTGAACAAAACCTAAAGAGCAGGGGAAGATTACAAATACTGGCATTTCACGTTGGAGGAACATAACCAGGTTGTAAGTAGATCTTTGAAATGCAAAAAGAATAAACAGGAGCAAGAGAGAAAAAAATAGAGTAGGCATTTTATTGAAAACTGCATTTAACTCAAACACACTGTTCAGCAGCTGATCAAAAGTTTAAGACCATAGCCTTAAAAAGTCTAAAAAAAAAGTCTTTCATGTTATTTTCTATCACACTCTCATGATCTCCTGAAGGCAAAAAGGCAAAAAGGCTTTCCATCTTTGAACGTGGGAGGATTGTTGGGCGTCGCTGCTGAGGTTGGTTGCAGTAGGACAGTTTAAGTTTCTTATAGGATCCTGAGGGTTACGGGACAAAAAATTCAAGTGGTAGACCCAAAAAAAAGTCACCTGCACTGAGCCAGAGGATCAACAGGTTGTCTGTGAAGACATTAATCCAGATTAAAGCCCTGAATGATGCTGACGGCAGCTCCATAACCATCAGACGGCATCTGCAACAGAAGAGCTTCACCAACAATAAATGTCTTCAAAACACGTCTCACCACCAAACATAGGACACTGAAAGGTGGAAGAACATTTTACATACATTAGCATGGCAAGGAGACCCGCTGGAGGTGTTTTCTATTCTTTTAACATCGAAGCTCTGCTTATAACCTGGTTAAGTTTCACAGAGACAAAATGAGAATACTTGTAATTTCTCCCGCTCTAAAGATTCTGTTCAGGAGTGTATTTAACCCATAAGAACCCAGAGCCATAATCCTTAAAGGAACATTATGGGGGATATACCACAGAGTGGACACATAGAACACATAATGATGTTTAAAAAAATAATAATAATACTACCCCTAAATGTCAAAGATCTGTGATGTGACATATATGATATATTGGGCGTTTATGGTATTTATGTTTATGATATTTCTTATTTTCAAATACAAAAACTAGACACATTTTCTGCTTACAGAGACACAAATTTTCCTTTTTCTTTGCATCTCCACAACATTTATGAAAATTGTGACATTTATAGTGCTGTTTAACAATCATTTTTTGTCAGATTTGTTTTTAAGTCACAAAATAAGAATAAATCAAGATTATTATTTTTGTTTACATCTCCATAACATATATATAAAACATTGTGACTTTAATTTGTTCGGGAATTATGGTCAGTAAAAATACGTTTTTTGAAATTAGCTACTTTTTCCACATTTCTGTTCTGAATATGGGAGATTCTGGAAGATTTAAAGTGTTTGTTACACGGGTGTCACCATAGGTTCCTATGGGTTAATGTAATGTAATATTTAATGTCAGGTCTGTGAGCTGCTGTGAAACACCAGCAGAGCAAAGATCTCATTCTGCAGGATTACCTTGCAGCCTGCACCACGCGGCAGGTTCATCCACGGTTAAGTGGTGATGGTGATGAATGGCAGCAGTGTGACTCTGTTCCTCCACCAGATGAACATGGCTGCATTAATACTATCCATCACATGCAAAGCATTAATAGCTGAGCACTCACTACCACTGCATGCATGGGTGGAGATTTGTGAGCCTCCTGCCTCTGCAAAGACTATTTCTTACCCTGCCGAGGTTTACTGCAGTAGAAGGAAGCTCATGTTGTTGTTGTTGTGTTGTGATGTTTCCAGTATTTGCTGTTTCATCTTAGCAGGAACCATCATCCTATCAGCCACACTAACTATTAAGCAAACCAGGTTCTGTTTCTATAAATGTCTGATGATTTCATAGGGCAGTTGCTGAAATTATATTCATTATGAACACATACAAGCAAGATGAATGAAAGATTCAATTTTTTTAAATTACTGTGGTTCAGTTAGTTTTTGCCAAAAACACACAAACCAAACAACAAAGTTGAATTAATAAAAAAAATCATTTTCCGGACAACAACTGAAAGCTGTGACTTTTAGACTGAAAACAGGAAAATCTTTTGCTCCTCCAGCTATTTCATCTTTCAGTGCACATTTTATTATTTATTATTATTATTTATTTATGTGTTTAAACCCTCCCACACCTTTCTTTTATTACTGGTTTAAATAAGCCCTCTCTTATTTTTTAAATCACTTTTTTCTGTGAAATTTCGCCCTTTATTGCCTCCAAAGCAAACTTCTTTTTATTCATAGAAATACAACTATTATTATTGTGTAAATCACCTTACTCTAGTGTATAATCTATGCTCTATAATAGATTTTATTGTAGTGAAGAGCCTAGGCTCTTAGATATGAGTGTTTGGTTGAACTCCTGAAACATTTTGCTCAATAAAAAACAAACTCTTAAAAACGTGCCCACAGCCTGGAGTGATGGAGGTTTGGCGGCAGCAACAACCCAAACGGTCAAATCTGTGTTTTCATTTCAGAAAGTGAGAGCGAGTTGAGGACAATCCAAGGAATGTTCCTGGTTTCAGCGCTGACAGTAAGAGCTGCTCTCTCACCTCTCACCTGCTGACTCCTACCACACCAGCAAAGACCACCAGGTAATACATTCATGAAGGTTTTCTGGTTATGGTTTTCTCCAAATTATCATAATACAAAAACACTAACTAGTGCCGTTTCATGCCGGGACATTAACGTCTCTGTAACGCCTCGCCTCCACTATGAACGCGCCAGAAGCAGGATGCCGGGATCTAATGATCCCTCCGATTCTCCACCTCCAGAGGTCACAGAGGCAGAAAATTGGTGGAACTGTTGGAAGCTAACGGGACATCGGGGCGAAGCGGGACCGCTAACTGGACATCGGGGCGAAGCGGGACCGCTAACGGGACATCGGGGCGAAGCGTGACGTTTGTCGTTGCACGTGACGTCTAACACACCTCCACCTGGTCCGACAGTCAACGAATCACATTTCAGCTGCATAACAACTGTGGCGCTGTCGTTAACTGTAAACAGCGTCTGCCACTTATCGTAAACAAACCAGCTTCGCTAACCGTGCACAGTGTCCGGTGCTTGTTGTAAACAAACGGAGGTCGCTAAGTGAACACATCCTGCAGCAGCACATACACACTGTACTGCTACAGAGCTAACTGTTAGCCTGTTAGCACATACACACTGTACTGCTACAGAGCTAACTGTTAGCCTGTTAGCACATACACACTGTACTGCTACAGAGCTAACTGTTAGCCTGTTAGCACATACACACTGTACTGCTACAGAGCTAACTGTTAGCCTGTTAGCACATACACACTTTACTGCTACAGAGCTAACTGTTAGCCTGTTAGCACATACACACTGTACTGCTACAGAGCTAACTGTTAGCCTGTTAGCACATACACACTTTACTGCTACAGAGCTAACTGTTAGCCTGTTAGCACATACACACTGTACTGCTACAGAGCTAACTGTTAGCCTGTTAGCACATACACACTGTACTGCTACAGAGCTAACCTCGTTCTGCGACTCCAGACGGCGCTATGGAAGGTCAGAATATCACTTTTCCTTCGTGGGATCACTATGGACACGTTAAGTCAAAAAGCTGCCACAGATCTTTCCGGCAACATAGCGTGACATTGTTGGGACGGCACTATGAACGGGGCTACTGATTCCCAAGATCCCAAACACCTGGTGCACCTGCTGTCCTCCAGACCTCGATGCAGGACCGGTTCTGTGCTTATAGTAACGATGCTTTCTTCATTGAAGGGTCTATGTGTCCAACCTGGAGAGGTGATTACACCTGGTCAGGCCTCTACCTTCACACCTGTCCAGGTGTCCCACCTGCAGACTGAGCTCCTGCTGGTTTAGCTCTTATGGTCACTGAGGCCCCTGACCACAATAAGGGGGGGGGGGAACTGAAAAATAAAAAATAAAATAAAACATCCTTCATCCAGATTTCAACCAACAATCTTGTATCTTTTTTCATTTTTCTGCTACTGCAGATAATTTTGTCAAATTGTAATGTATATTAATCTTGTGAGTATTGTTGAGGTGCTGCCAGAGTGATGGAGACCTGGAGGAAGAGCAGCAAACAGCAGATCTTCAGCCAGATCTGTCACATGTCAAACTGTTAGAACAACAAAATCCCAAACATGTTAGGGATGGACAAACAGCTTCTCTTGTTTGTTTTTCTCAGAGTGAACTGCCAGTGATGAGGATCTCACAGACCCCTGTGCAATAAAAGCCCACGCTCCTGATCTATTTCCTGTCAGACGCTGGAGTCATCGCTAGCTGCCGCGAGCATGTGACTCTCACCATCATTCACCAGAAGACCTCTCAGGGTTCAACTTGGTCTGTTACTCCACAAAGATCAGCAGGAAGACAGGAGAGAAAACTTTCTGGGTCCAAGAATGATTTCCTCACAGACTGAACGGGTTTCCTTAAAACGTCCTGACAGGCTTTAAATATATTTAAATGTATTCCCTGGAAACTAGCAGCTGCTTTAAACAAATAATCAGAAAATCATTGACCTGGAGAGAAAGCTTCACCCTCACTGTGTTTGTGTTGTGTTGCTGGTGTCTGGCACCTGATTTGTTTTTAATATTTGACTCCAGTCCTGAAACTGAGACCTGCCCTGTTTGATGAGATTATTCTCCCCAATCATGGGCAGCAGACAGGGAATAGGGTTTAGGCCCAGAATGCAGTGTGTGTCACTGCCACTCTCTGAAATACTGAAATCTGGTTTTAATCTCAAGCCGGGTCTCATTTTCTGTAAACTAAGAAGTGTTGTGGGTTGGATAGATGTTTTGTCGTGGACTCATCTGCTTTTTGTTCTTTGGAAGTTTTCACTTTATCTTGTCTTGACTCTCACTTGTCTCACAATTCTCTGAATCCACAATCAGAATATGTCCTGATTTGATTAAATTTTTGATTTAAACCATTGTTCGACTATTGAGTCTTGGTTCGTAAAGATCAATAGTGATAGACTACATGGTATAAGTGTGATACACATATTTTTTATAAAACGTACCACAATAAGGCCATATAGTCGAATTTTCCCAATCCTGCTTTAGAGTTCATTTAGATAAGTGACTTCTTTCTGTCTTTTGGCGGTCCAGATGTTTCCTGCTCTCAGCCAGATGTTTGGACCTGGACCTGCTTGGACTTGATCACAAAGCTGCTCAGGACTCTAAACGTCTTCTTGGTTGTTTCATTTTGGTTTTGTTGGTGTTTTTACTCTGACTTGTTTTGATCTTTGCTTATTTTTGGTTTGGGTTTTGGTTATTTTTGACTGTTCATTAATTATTTTACTTTCTTGAAAAAGAAACCAACATTTTTTACATTGTTTAATTCCCAGCTGTTCAAAGTAATTTCACTTTTAGTTGGGATGATTTCGTGTCCGTCAAGCTGGTCGTGTCTTTCATTAAACTGGTTTTAAGATTTTAGATTTTAATGTACAAGTGACCTTTCCTCCCAACTACCCTCGGGACAAATTGTAATCGTTTTTAGCCCCAAGAAGCTGCAAAATGATTGTGATTGTCCATCAGGATAGAGACATGGCACTTTGTACATTTATAATGTGAACTTGTCTCTTGGAGTTGTCTGTTTTTGTCTTCAAGCTTTGACTCTTTGACAGCTTTTTCTTCACTAGCTAACTAAGGTAGCTAGCTAGCACTAGCATTATGAGGTTACTTGGCTTTGCTTTGCTAATGGTTCCTAACCTCACTAGTCTGGTAACCTGTGTAACCTCCAGGGTTCACCTTCTCGTCACAATGTAAAGTGTGTTTCCATCAGGTACTTTTCCCTCTAGTGAGCCTCTAAGGTGGGTGTGGCTTGAGAGAGAGGATCCGCCCAAGAACCGCCCAACTTTACTGGTTAGCGGCTCAGAAAGTCCCTGCCTCGGCTAGAGGGGTCTGTTGTCACATTCTGGCTCCATTGGTTAGCCGCTACAAAAGTACTAACTAGTGGGCGGAGCCAAAACACTCAGCTGCTTTCCAAAAAGTCCTCTGTCGAAACACGCCTGAAGTCACTAGTGGCGTTGGTCCTAATGTCAAACTTAACGATCAAGATGGAGACCTGGCCAAGTTTTCACATATAAAATATGAAATATTATTGATAATGTTTAGTGTTGCACCAAATGTGACATCCAACATTTTACTTGGTAGAGATTTTCACTCAGCCACCACCCACACATAAACACACACACACACACACACAAACACACACACACACAAACACACACACACACACACACACACACACACACACCTCACCTCCAGGTGTGCAGATGGACAGGTTTCTCTTCTGCTGTCAGTTCTCATTCTGTTTCATTATTCTGCTCTCAGGGTCGTCGTGTCAGTTTGCAGGAATATGTGATCAATACTCTCCATGTCAGAGGTTTAAGCTCTTTGTCTAGATTCTCTTTCACATCAGTAGATGGTGGATAAGGACACTTTGCTGTGCACTCTTCAGTCTCCAGGAAATGATCTGCAGCCAGTTGTAGCAACCAGGTTGTTGCAGCAATGTGACAACAACAACCAGCAATTTAAAAAGAGGTTGTGAAAACGATTTTACTTAATCCTAGTATTTTATTTTTTAAATGCAACAAATTGCAGCCTTTTATATATTTTTTATGATAGAGGGCTTAATTACAGCATTCACAAAACTGGAATCATTCATCAACTCCATTTGACCCTCGTTACAGTGATTACAGGGACTGTTGTGCTCATTTTCAGGTTTAGACTCGTGTTTTGGGTTTCAACTAGAACACATTTACTTGCTTTAATATTCAAAATCTTTGTGGTACTGTCTGTCTGAACCTTAGACTGGCCACGTTTTCACTTCCTCTTATTATCAAACCATAGTCTAAGTCCATGGAGCCATATGGCGATATATATATTTATTATTTATTATTTATTATTTTTTTCAGATGGCTTCCTTAAGCATTACCCTCCTACTGTCCCTCTGATTGGCTTATCCTGATATTCTCACCAGAACCCAAACCGAGCCAACCAACCATTACCTGTATCCAGGTCCTCACCAGTCAACCACAGCTGTCAATCATGAACCACAGCTGTCAATCAGGACTCCACAGCCTTGTTTTATTGTTTTTATTTATCACATGACAAATTATAACCAAACGTCTCAGAAAAAAGAAAGCTGGTTGTTCAGTGTTTCTATGTCTTGGATATCTACTCTTGGCGTCTCTGCACCATCATTGCAGCCGGGGAATGACAGTAAAGGGACAGTAGCTGCACTTTCTACCTATAGATAGTGTAGCTGTGACATCACAAGTCCTCACAGCTCGTTTAAAGCTTTTAGTTTCTGAATATGTGCATTACTTTATGCATTGATCGTTTAGATACTAGACCTGCTTTATCATGAAAAATGTTTTTATTTAACAATATGGGACCTTTAAGTGATGAAGGATCAGAAAGGTATAGAAGAAGAAAACAAAAATAACACATCCAAACACAACTCTAGGGGGGTATCAGATGTGGGCTGCATACTGTGAGAAAGAGAATGAGAAATGACAGAGGGCAGTGTATAACTCAGCTATTTCTCTTTCTCTTTCTAAATAACACAGCCGTGTTATAAATTGGGTGTACTACATGAAAACATTACATTTCTGCTGGGAGGAATATGTGAATGATCATAACTCACTCTGACTCACTGGGACAAACAGGCAGAGCTGCAGATGTTTGCTAGTGTGTGTGTGTGTGTGTGTGTGTATGTGTGTGTGTGTGTGTGTGTGAGTGTGTTAAGATAAATATCAGGCTTTGTGGTTTATGACCCGGGAGATAATCCCTCTTGACTCACTGATTGCTCTTCTGTCTCCAAATCCAAACCAAGTGACGAGAGGCTCAGAGACAAACCTTCTCTGTGTGGAGTAATTACCTGTTAATTACCTGTTTCCTCTTGTGTGACACCTATAACTCAACGTCTGTGTTGAATTGGTGTTTGGTAGGTGTTGGCGAGTGTCAGAAGGAGTCGGAGGGATTGGAAGCAGAGAGGAATCAAGCCATGTTCTGTCTTTGTGGGCGTGTTTTATGTATGTGCACACATGTCTGGGTGGAAGATATCAGGTCTGATCTATGAGAGAATCTGATCTATGAGAGAATCTGATCTATGAGAGAATCTGATCTATGAGAGATTCTGACTTCAATCAGGTTTCCGTCTTTAGTGCAGTTGAAGTAATGTGTGTCTGTGAAACGTCTATCAATAACTTCATGATGTTCTTTCTGCTTTCCTGACTTCCTGCTCTACTACTGCACATTTTCTTTATCTTTACATTACATTACATGTCATTTAGCAGACGCTTTTGTCCAAAGCGACTTACAATAAGTGATTCAACCTGAAGGTACTAGACATAGACCATAGGAATCAAGTAAGTACATAACTTTAAGAGCTAACTGTCATCGCTACAGGAGTGCTATATGTTAAAGAAGAAAAGAAGAGAAAAGAGTAAGAGCTTTTTTTTTTTTTTTTTTAAATATATGTGTTAGGTGACCATGGCTTAACCGAGGTATTGTTGGAAGAGATAGGTCTTCAGCCTGCGGCGGAAGATGTCCAGGCTGTCTGAGGTCCTGATGTTGGTGGGGAGCTCGTTCCACCATTTGGGAGCCAAGACAGAGAAAAGTCTGGAGGAGGTTTTGAGGCGAGTTGACCCACGCAAGGTGGGAGTCGCTAGCTGTTTGGCTGATGCAGAGCGGAGAGGACGGGCAGGGGTGTAGAGTTTGACAAGGTCCTGGATGTAAGTAGGACCTGAACCGCTAGCAGCAGAGTACGCCAGAGCTAGAGTCTTGAAGCGTATCAGCCACAGGTAGCCAGTGGAGGGAGGGAGGAGGGGTGTTGGTGAGAAAATTTGGGAAGATTGAAGACCAATCGAGCAGCTGCATTCTGGATGAGTTGCAGAGGTCGGATGGCTTTGGCAGGCAGACCTGCCATGAGGGAGTTGCAGTAGTCCAGGCGTGAGATGACCAGTGCCTGGACCAGGACCAGGACCAGGACCTGGACCAGGACCTGGACCTGGACCTGGACCAGGACCTGAGCTGCCTTCTGGGTGAGAAACGGGCGGATTCTCCTGATGTTATGCAGCAAGAATCTGCAAGATCTGGTGGTGGCGGTGATGTTTGTGGAGAGGGACAGTTGGTTGTCAAGAGTTACGCCAAGGTTTTTGGCGGTTTCTGTGGAGGCAACCACTGTGTTCTGGACAGTGATGTGGAGGTCAGAGGTCAGAGCCCTTCCCTGGGAGGTAAAGTAGCTCAGTCTTTCCCAGGTTGAGTTTGAGGTGGTGCGAGGACATCTACTGGGAGATGTCGGCCAGACATGCAGAGATACGTGCTGCTGCCTGTGTTTCAGACTGGGGAAATGAGAAGATTAGCTGGGTGTCGTCGGCATAGCTATGATAGGAGAAGCCATGCGAGTGGATGAGGGAGCCAAGGGAGTTGGTGTAAATTGAGAAGAGGAGCGGACCAAGGACCGAGCCTTGAGGGACCCCGGTGGTGAGTAGACAGGGTTCTGAAACAGAACCCCTCCAAGTTACACGGAAGGTGCGGTCCATGAGATTTACATTTTCACTGAAGTTTCCCTGATATTTTACTTTTTATTGTGTGTGTGTGACAGTAATGCTGTTTGGACTTGAAGTATCACAGGAAAGAGCTAATAAAACCATAAATATAAACCAGCTGGAAAAGACAACCACACATCATTTACATATATATATATATATATATATATAATGATTCCCATTCATGGCTGGTCTGTTTCATATTCAGTTGCTTTACATTCAAGGAAACAATAATAAATTGTAATTGTATTAGACTGTATGGAAACTGGAAACGATGGTTAAAAATAACCGTTTGACTTTCCCAGGGAAGGACATGAAGAACAATATGGAGGCAATCCCTGCTCACACTAACCACACATGTTGTTAATGTTGTTTACAGCACATCCAATGACAACAACAAGTCCTCGTTCCTAAATGATTGAACAGGTTATTTGTCAATGACTCTTAACCCATAATCAGCCTGTTTTAATGACAATGTGAGCGGTTTAAGGGGAAGATAGCAGGTCAACAGTGATCACACTGAGACACAGACAGGCTTTATTATATATATAGCATTATATAACATATAAATATGTTGTTCAGTTATACATCAAAATATGCACATTGACCAAAAATCAGTTGCATTGGCTCACAGATTGTACTTTGGAATGTTAGATTATAGTTAAGTATGAATATAAAACTGTAATATTCAACATATTAAGACCATCTGAAAGCTGGAATGATGCAGCTCAGCACTGTGAGCCATGTTTTTATAGTTGTAAATCTCTAATGTAAAGGGCTTAATTAAATAATTAATTAAATCTAATCCATTTAAAGTCAATTTCCATGCTCAACTTTGTCCCACACGTTGTTGCAGCAATGTTTGGGTTGATACCATTTGATTAACACATATGTTGTAGATTTTTATTTATTTATTTATTTTTTTTTTAATCTTGAGAATAAAAAAGGATAGTAATGGTCACAAACCCCTCCAGAATATTAAATCAATACACTCTTGAACTCAGGAACACCATAGAAAATAAATGCTGTAAAGTATAAAATAATAATAATAATAATAAAGTGTTTTGGTTTCAAAGTTGAGACATTTTAGAGATTTCTGTGATTTCAGCAGTTGGATGATGAGCTTTCTGTTCTGTAGACGGCTGAGAATTATTGTTACAATGTTACAATTTCATTTACATCATCATGACATCATCATGACATCATCACACACGAGATGGGCTCATTGAACCACAAGAGTCTCAGCTTCCCGTCATAATGAAGCCATGAGTGTAAAGGAGACTTGTGGGTACTCATAGAGTTTATTCTCATATTCATATGTTGATCCAGCCTCTGAAAGCAGGAGAACAGAATAAATCAGATGGCAGGTCATTATGACTTCAACACATTATTTCATCCTCTTCCCGTCAAGATATCATGACATTCCTTAAATCTTATAGTTTCATGTGATATCCGCATCTTTTCTATAGCCTTAAAATTTAAACGGCAAAACAGCTGATAAGTTCTCTTTATATGATGTTGGTCAGTTACATGTTTATAGTTTTAAACACCGTCAGGGTCACATGGTTACAGCTGTGTAACGTTATTTACATGGTTACAGCTGTGAAATTTATTGCCTTTCTTAAGGAAACACAACTTTAAGAAAAGGCCTTTGACATTGTTACATAATGTGACGTTAGAGCCTCATGTTCTCTTTATGCTCCATCTCCTAACTTCCTCCTCTGCTCCTGTTATAGTAACTATGGATGAAACGTAAATCTGGGTTATTATATAGCTTGCAGGACTTCTGCGGCTGCTTTCTGGGTGAGGACAGTCTAAAGAAAACACAATGAGGAGACCATTCACAGTTACATTACTCCCCATTCACATCTATCAAATGCTTTACCTCATAGATCTAAAAAATAAAAAAAGAAACAGTATCTTTGCACTGCTGAACAATTAGACAAAAACATACCCCCCCCCCCCCCCCCACACACACACACACATGCATGCACAATGATACAAAAATATGAATAATAATGTTGCTGATCCCCGTAGTGACAATAATCAGACCAACGATGACCTCAGATCAGCCAGAAGGAAGCAGGATCTAAATTTGGAGATTTGGATGAAACATCATTGTATCATTGTTTTTGTGATGATTTGAAGATTCTGTAGACAGAAAGCTCATCAAACAACTTATAGGGGCCAAAACAATAACTCTGAGGTCCTTGATGCTTATTGTTGAGTTTTGTCAGCTTAGAGGAATGAATTAGAGCAATAGAAAGGATTTTGCTGCATCAGTCGATGTGGAGGAGCAAATCAGAGGTGCTGAGGAAGAAAAGACATCATGGTGAGGCCTTCAATGACCGCTGGGGCGGATTTAATGTTTGTGATGTTCTAGTGTGATGGTGGAAACCTTTAGACTCTGGTAGAGTCAGTGTGAGCTGGATCATCAGACTGGATCATGAAGTTAACTCACTGGATCTGGTCTTTTTGTCAATAATTGCTTTAAATTAAGGCGACTCTATCAATAATTTTATATTAGCAATAGATGGATTGACTATGTGTGAAGGTGATGACTCATCCACAGAGAATCATCACCATGACTACAGTCATGTAAACATGATTAGACCACCTTGTGTTCTCCTTAATGTACATATAAATATAAAGATGACAACAAAAATAGCTCATAAGAGAGCCGTTTTCCAGAAAATTATTTTGGTTATTATCAAGAAAACCATGAAAAATGTCTAGATATCAGCTCTCACATTTAACTCTAATGAGCTATTTTTGTTGTTATCATCATATTTGTCCAAAATGTACCTTTAGTTGTACCAGACATTAAAATGAACCAGAAATTGAAGAAAACAATGAACTAATCCATTTTTTCCGTGGCTGTATATCTTGAATTTTTTTTTATAATTCAGAACCAGATATTTGTTGATGGAGCCTTAATTTACATTAGAGCTAAAATAGTCAGTTGGCCAGCTGAAACATACTGTTCACCATTAAAACTTAATACGGTAATAAACTTTCAGTGTAACTTCTGAATTTGGGGTTTTCTTGTTATAAGTGTGTGTGTGTGTGTGTGTGTGTGTGTGTGTGTGTGTGTGTGTGTGTGTGTGTGTGTGTGATGGGATTTGATTGACAAGTTGAGGAGTTTTGAAACGATTTTCATAGAAAATATGAATTTGTATTTGGCAGATAGTTTTGATCAACTTTCTGGTTTCATCAACTTTTTAAAATAAGTTTTAATTCAGGAAGCAGAACTGGGACTTTGATTGATATTTTATTTTATTTGACAGATAAGAATGAATGACAATTTTGTCCCAATTGTTCAGGGAGATTAGAAATGAATTAATGTAATGGAGCAGATGGAAACAAAGAGTCTGTTATTATGATCTACAGTTACCATCTGCACAGTGTTTACAAGTTAATAAGCCATATACGTCTTTATGAACCAAACATTAGAGACAACTTCTGATCAGAGCGGCTCAGGGTGTTCTATAACTCTAACCAATAAGTAGCAATTGATAGAAATGTAACTCATAAATAAATATGTTTATTCATGAGAAGCAGCTCTGATAACAAAGGCTTTTTCCTTCTTATTCAGACTTCAGGCTTTTGTTCAGCCTGTCAGCCTGAATGGGTTTCTGGTACAAGCAGAAACATTTTAGAAGGTCTGGAGATAAAAAACAACAACACATCCAATGCATTGTTTGATAATTGGACCCAAAACACATTTGGCAGTGATTTGAAATGCGAATTCAATCAGATTTGTACAGATGCGTCTCTCAAGGCTTTGAGGACAGCCGGACGGTTCCTGCTATGTTCTAGTGCTAGCTAGCTATCATCCGTTCTAGTGCTAGCTAGCTAGCTATCAGCCGTTCTAGTGCTAGCTAGCTATCAGCCGTTCCTGCTATGTTCTAGTGCTAGCTAGCTATCAGCCGTTCTAGTGCTAGCTAGCTATCAGCCGTTCTAGTGCTAGCTAGCTAGCTATCATCCGTTCTAGTGCTAGCTAGCTATCATCTGTTCTAGTGCTAGCTAGCTATCATCTGTTCTAGTGCTAGCTAGCTATCATCCGTTCTAGTGCTAGCTAGCTATCATCTGTTCTAGTGCTAGCTAGCTATCAGCCATTCTAGTGCTAGCTAGCTAGCTATCATCCGTTCTAGTGCTAGCTAGCTATCATCCGTTCTAGTGCTAGCTAGCTATCATCCGTTCTAGTGCTAGCTAGCTATCATCTGTTCTAGTGCTAGCTAGCTATCATCTGTTCTAGTGCTAGCTAGCTATCAGCCGTTCTAGTGCTAGCTAGCTATCATCTGTTCTAGTGCTAGCTAGCTATCATCTGTTCTAGTGCTAGCTAGCTATCAGCCGTTCTAGTGCTAGCTAGCTAGCTATCATCCGTTCTAGTGCTAGCTAGCTATCATCTGTTCTAGTGCTAGCTAGCTATCATCTGTTCTAGTGCTAGCTAGCTATCAGCCGTTCTAGTGCTAGCTAGCTAGCTATCATCCGTTCTAGTGCTAGCTAGCTATCAGCCGTTCTAGTGCTAGCTAGCTATCATCCGTTCTAGTGCTAGCTAGCTAGCTATCAGCCGTTCTAGTGCTAGCTAGCTATCATCCGTTCTAGTGCTAGCTAGCTATCATCCGTTCTAGTGCTAGCTAGCTATCATCCGTTCTAGTGCTAGCTAGCTATCAGCCGTTCTAGTGCTAGCTAGCTATCATCTGTTCTAGTGCTAGCTAGCTATCATCTGTTCTAGTGCTAGCTAGCTATCAGCCGTTCTAGTGCTAGCTAGCTAGCTATCATCCGTTCTAGTGCTAGCTAGCTATCATCTGTTCTAGTGCTAGCTAGCTATCATCTGTTCTAGTGCTAGCTAGCTATCATCCGTTCTAGTGCTAGCTAGCTATCATCTCTTCTAGTGCTAGCTAGCTATCAGCCGTTCTA
>NC_081517.1:423858-438858 GCF_030273125.1 Centropristis striata | reverse complement strand
GATGATTATGGAGCTGCATTTAAAAAAATAAAAGGTGTTATTTCCACTGAGGCGTGACCCTCTTCAGTCAGCTGACAAAGGTTATAATCGTGTGTTGCAGTGGAAACCTGCGTGTTTTCACAACTAATGTAATGAAAAGTGCACCAGGAAGGTAAATCTATAATATCTAATAGATGACCGATGCTATTTGCATAATAATTTTTCTTTAAAATGTCACTTTGCAGGGGTTTTCTCAGGAGGACTGCTTCATTCACTCTCTCTGTCTCTCTCTCCGTGCCTCTTGGCTTTCATCCATTCATATTTCCCTTCATGCTTTATCCTTATTACTGTAACCAACACACACCCATTAAGACTTCAGCTGGGATTACTGTATTCACTGAGGTTATGCTGCTAATTGACCCTGAATTCATTCTCTTGAGCAATGATGAATCATATTGTGTTGTTATTAATGCAGAGAAGCATAAAAATTTAAATTCACAGAGTACAGCGAAGCTCCTGAAACACTGAAAGAACTTAACACATCCATCAAAATAAAAGCATACAAAGACATAATAATAATAATAATAATAAGGGTAATAATGGGTTACACAACACAAACTGTAGCAAATATGTAGCACTCACACATAAACACATGGTAAACACCAATAAGTATAAGAATATGTGCTCTTTTACAATTTGTGTTTATTACCGTCTGTATGGAAGTTAAAGATTAAAATTAAATAAATCCACTAATTTTTATTTTTTATTTATTTTTCTGTGGAAATCATGCAATATTTTTTTTAAAATGCATGAAACATTTTTTTCAAGAGTATACTGAAAATGTGTTACTTGCCAGTAAATTTAGAAACATTAAATTTTTATTTTTTATTTTTAAATACATATATTATCCAGGCAGTAAACTTCCAAATACAGTTAACTTATGCTCTGTTTTCTATTAACTGAGCCAGAATAATAATAATAATGAGCCAGAGCTGAAAGTCATGAGACAGAGAACAACCAGGTCTCCACTAACGTTTCCTCACCAGTCTCATTGCTTCAGAGTGAGGCAGAGCAGGAGGAAGAATAAAAACTGGACTGAACCAATGCTTACACTTTGTGTGAGGCACAAGAAGGCAGCAAAACAAGCAACAACAAAAAATCCAGAGGCAAGCAAGCCAGCGAGTCTAAATCCACGTATCAGACAGCAGGAACTAATGGATGCAGTAATAACAGACTGGGACCATATTTAAAGAATATGTTGGAGCTGAATTATCAGCATTAGTGCTGGATAGTTTGGTTAGAAATTCAAAATGAACAGCCGACTCATTAGAATGTCTTTTAGTACAACTGAACACTGAACAAGACACTTTAGAGCAGTAGTTCTCAACCTTTTTGAGTCGCGACCCCCAATTTAACATGCATGTTGTCCGCAACCCCCGCTCACTGAACACAATCTCACACACACAGTTCAGATCACCCAAAAGACACAAATGACCAAAAAAAGACACAAATTGACCAAAAAAGACACAAAATGACCAATAAAAGACACAAATGACCAAAAAAAGACACAAAATTAACAAAAATTGACAAAAAAAGGCACAAATTGACCACAAAATTACCAAAAAAGACACAAAATTACCCAAAAAGACACAAAATGACAAAAAAGACACAAAATAACAAAAAAAGACACAAATTGACTACAAAATGATTAAAAAAAAGACACAAAATGACTATAAAAAGACACAAATTGACCAAAAAAAGGAAACAAAATTACCAAAAAAAGACACAAAATTACCAAAAAAGACACAAAATGACCAAAAAGACTAAAACACATGAACACTTTAACACAGTGGAGACAGAGCTGACTTCCAAAATGATTTGGCGACCCCCAGAAATCATCTCGCGACCCCAACTGGGGTCCCGACCCCAAGGTTGAGAACAGCTGCTTTAGACGACCAAAATGTTACAATTAACTTTCAGGAGATGAAATGTGAAAGGGTCAGAGTATTAAGATGAAATGGTAATTAAGATTAAGATTTAGATTCCCTTATTAGGCCCACAAAGGGGAAATTCAACCTCTGCATTTAACCCATCCTTTTTACACGCCAGTGAACGCACCATGACTATGAATCAGAAGTAGCATCACCCTGCTCTGGCATCTGGTTTACTCTAAATGGGACCATAATTTACAAAATTAACATCATGTTTTATTGAAGAAGATTTGAAAAAGGTAACTACAGGTCCAGGTAACTACAGCTTCACTTCTTAGACTCAGAGCTTTCTGTTTGGTTGGACCCATGGTGAAGTGGGACAGCGTGGGCTGGTTGTGAGTCAGGAAGTGATTTGGGAATGTGAACAGGTGAGCAGGTGGATGTGGGAGCAGGCTTCCCCTACATCTACATCTACATCTACATCTACATCTACATCTACATCTTTTCTCCCATACAGACTCAATGGTGTCCTTGTTTTCATCGTGGTAATCTATCGATGCCTTCAATTGCAAAGAAATAGCCAAAATAAAAGCCTGCATTATTATCACTTCCTTTTAAAATTCTTCTGGACTCTGAAGAGCCCGCACTCAATTAGAAACCTGCCTTAATAAAGCTGCACACATTCAGGAAGAATCTTACCAGAAGTTCAAAGAGTGGCATTTCAAAATAAAGGCATGATGGCACAAAAGACACAACTATAACAATAAAACATGCTCATGATCACATGTTTTATTCCTTCAGAATAAATGATGTGGATGTTCAAAACAACAACTTTCTCCATTAAAGACCAATTTGACAGACCAGCTGCAGCTCTTCTAGTTCCTCTGGATTTAGATGAAACCACGAGAAAAGAAAAACAACAGAGACACGATACAGCACTTTGTGTGCTCTCTTCTTGGTTTGTGCTCATTTATCATCTTGTTTTCCCTTTTAGAATGTAAGACTACAATCAGTGATGTTATTAGAGAAAATAAAATGCACTTTATTGACCCTTATGTGGAAGTGTTCTCTGGGCATTAGTCCAACAAACAATCATTTTATTTGAAGTAAAGTTACTTCACTTTTTACAAAAGCCAGTGTAACTAAGCCACTTCCCCTATTACACACGTCCACATAACCACTTTATTTTGGCTTTTATGTGCAGTTGTTTTAACTTTTCAATTTATCTTTTTCATTATGCATTACAAGTAACATTTTAGCTCTAACTTTAAAGAAATAGAAAAAAACGGCCCCTTTTGGTGCCTAAATATAACAAAAGTGGAATTGAAATGTAGGAAGACAAGCAGCCAACGACTGGATGTGCAAGACAAATGAATTAAAGACTCAGTTGATAGTTTTACTGATTTTTTGGATTTTATTTTCTTCTTATCCGAATGAAACAAACTCTAAAGTCAGTAATGGGTAACAACACTGGTCCAAGTATTTCTGGATTTTGAATACTTACCGATTATTTTTAAAGTAGATTCGGGGCCAAAGAAAGTCATGCTGTTTTATCCACAGCTAGATAAAGACAACTGTGTTTTTATGTTTTGTTATTATTATTATTTTTAAGAAAAGTGACTGAACAAAGAGCAAACAAAAATACAAAAAATAATGAGAAAAGCTGTTTACATGTGTTGTTTCTCATTGGTTATTAACTTCATTCATTCATCAAATGTGTCTGTTAGTCCAACCAAACGCTGAACAAAACATTTTTACTGAACAAAACGTTCAAATAAACTGTCATTAAGTGGAAATACAGTGAAAGGGTCAAAGTTATGACGTTATATATAACTTTATTGACACGTTGCCGTGGATACGCATTGTTCTGCTTCTCTCCTGGTGACGGCTCGCCTTGTCAGTGACCTGTCAATCAAAGGTAGCCCCGCCCCAAATCATACGATTCTTTATCTTCTATTTTCTTCTAAATGGGGCCATTGTTTACACTATTAACATCAAATTGTCTTGAAGAATATTTTTACTAGTGATTGAGACCATAGTATTTCTGAGGTAATAAATCAAGTGAGAATTTTAAAATTTTGCATGGAAATGAATGGACAGATTGTTTAGCGCCCCCTGCTGGAGGTTTCGGTAGAATGCAGCTTGAGGCACTTCCTGGTTTGCCTCCCTGCTCAGACACGGAGACTACCGCCTGCTTGTGAGACATTCACACGTTTTATTTTGAAATTTTCCACAGGAAGTCCCCTCCTACATTCTCGCTAGTTTGACATAAATCTCGCGGAGCTCCAACAGTTCAGCTCTCCAGTCCGCTGCAGCTCGTTTCCTTCAGGAAAGTGATCATAGGAGTCTACGGAGACACCAAGAGACCCGGACAGGAAACTGGACTCAGGGAAACTTATCTCTCCTTTCTTCTTCTTCTGTTGTAAACCATCACCTGTACCTGGACCCGGTGATGGAGCTGATGGGCCGGCCGAGATGAGCAGCCAGGGGCGCACGAGGAGGTCTGGACGCGGAGGTGGGAAATTAAAAATTAATTTAGTTTATGTTTACTTTCTTTGTCTGTTTACTCTAACCCCATGCTGTCCTCTCTGCTGGCGGACACAACTTCATAATGGAGCCTGGCAGGAGTGGGTTCTTCTTCTTTTTCTCCCTCTTCTCCTTCTTCTTCTTCTCCTTCTTCTTCTTCTTCTTTTTCTTCTTCTTCTTCCTCTTCTTCTTCTCCAAATACTGTTTACTCTGGAAGAGAGTAGCCTCAACTTGTAGAAGTGTTTCAGCACGTTATTGCTCTTATCACTATGAGGAATTAGAGAAGTTAGATAAAATAAACCGTTTTCTCTTTAAACAAGCTTCTGCTCTGTGATTTTAATCTGTATTTAAAGCAAACCAACTCCACTGTGTCTTTATTTCATCATCTCTGTCCTCTTCATGCCATAATGATCCATAACTCATTACAAATACTTCATCCACCTGCATATTACTGCATAATGTATGTAGTTGTTATATTGTTTCACTGTTTCATTTATCTAAAACTTACTTAAATAATATACTGCTTTTTAGCTACTGATAATATTGACATTTAAATCTCAATATTATCATATTTTATTTTTTATCTTTTAAGCTATTTCACTTCACACTGTGCTGTATGTTATTGTGTATGTGAGAAATGGGCTAAACGTGACTTCATTGGATCATTGTGTTTGTTGATATATATATCATTTTGTAGATATATATTGATTTGCAGATATATTGTTGTTTACTATTAGATGAGGTGGTAAGAGAGAATATGATGCTATGAATATTGTATTGTGTGTTCTTTGGTGAATGAGAGGCATGGTGTCTAAACCACTTGAATATTAAATTATGAAGTTTGCAATATAATAACAATCTCCTCTCTTAGCTCTTTTAGTTTATGCTTATTGCATGAAGATCGACTGTTATTGATATTGGTTTATCTCTGATATTAAAAGGCGTGGGCTGTGTGATATGAAGTGCAGCTGCAGAAAGCTGATTTAAAGCTGATTGTTTGATTCTAAAGTGATTGCTGAATGAGCCTTTTTGCAATTATGGCCCAATAGGCCCTGTTTTATCTGATTCTAGAACAAACAAATTGTAATCTCACCAAACTAGATTTCCTTCCTTAAACTCTAAACGTCTTGTTATCACTGCGTAAAGACTGCGCTGGGTAATCTTCTCCAATCAGCAGACATTAGGCAATCTGTGCCGGTTATTCTGCTGCTACATTTGACTTCTGCACTGAAGAATTATTATAGTCTGATGCAGCTGCTACCAGAGTCCCTGTGATGTGCCTTCAGGGGCCCAGAGGACCCTGCAGTCATCATCAGCTGGCTTACAGTAGCCTATAGAGGCCACATTAAACATAAAGCACTGGTGGAGCCCTATAAGGGCCTAATGGGCTGCATGTGGTGGTCGCTGTAATAAGGAAAAGCTTATGACGTCCAGATCATGCAGTTATTATTATGTGACCATAAAACCAGTTACTCAATGGATTAATTAGTTGATCAGAAGAAATATAATGTAAAACTATTTTGATAATTACTTTGGTGCAGTGTTCTTTCTGCCATTGGTGCATCTGTATATCTGTAAAAGCAAGAAGCGTCTGTGTGTGTGTGTGTGTGTGTGTGTCTGTGTGTGTCTGTGTGTGTGTGTGTGTGTGTGTGTGTGTGTGTGTGTGTGTGTGTGTCTGTGTGTGTGTGTGTGTGTGTGTCTGGGGCATCGCTGACAGTTGTGGCTTGCACATGGCACGAAGGTGTGCATCCTCGACTTTGAAGATTTTTGAATTCATTTTTCAAAATATCATTATTTGCACTGTTTCCGATCGGAAGCCTTTCATGGGAGCTCCGCCCCTTTTAGTGGAGCTCCGCCCCTTTTAGTGTAGCTCCGCCCCTTTGTGTGATAGGCCTACACCTGGTCAGGAACACAACTCACTCTGGGTTTCCACCCTGACTCATCTCACCTGAAGTCTCTTTAGCCTCCCTATCTTTAGGAGTTTTAAAGTGGCTACGAGGTTCGATTTTCCAATAATTTTCTAATAGTTTCCAGCGAATATCAGTGTTCAGTGTGTATGTGCTGGATGGTGTGGTTCCTTATGGAAAGTAAGTGTTTTATGGAGTTGCAGACGTTGTTGTGGTCTGCATGTAATGTAAGAATACAAACTTCCTGCATTAGTGCTTGAAATACCGTCTGCTACTCCTGATCTTGGATCCAAACATATCTCATATGTTCAGATCGGATAATCAATCAAAAGATAGAACAGTAACCATGTGTGTTGTTGTCACAAATTGACTAAATGTGATTTCATTGGATCATTGTGTTTGTTGATGTTGCAGTTGTTTGACAAGAAAGAATATGAATCTATGAATATTGTGTTGGGTGTTCTTTGGTGAATGAGACTCATCTAAAGGCCACAAACCCAAAGTAAGGAGTGAAAACTAAACTTTTGACTGAGTGTCCAGGCAACCCACTAATTGATGTAGTCATTTTTTCTAATCATAAATAGTATTTACTGTTCGCCAATGCTTTTTAGTTTTAGACTGACCATCGAATAAAAGAAGCGCTTTGAACAGATCAGCTTGGACTGTGGGAAACAACCAGAGCATGACCAATATGATTTTTTGTCACCCGTTTCAGAGGGGAAAATATAAACATTACTGATTTGGCAGCTGATATAGGGACATTTTTATGTGGATTGTGCACTGATGCAAAGGTACTCTTTCAAATAACTTTATGAAAGAATGCCGAACATAAAACCAATTTTAGGAAAGAACTCTGAATGATTTAAAAAAAAACCCAGTTTATTTTAATTAATTATTTTAATTAATTATTTTAATTAAAACCATTTAAATAAAGAATAAATTACATTGAAAATAGTTAGCTGTATGACATCATTTGTAAATCACCCTATACGCATCATTTATTGCATTATATGTTCCGTAAAATCAGATTAATCATGAATGAAATCAGTGTTACTTGCAGCCTTATTAAAACAAGCCATAAAACTGTCACACACAAGCCTTTGTGTTATTCTGATGTGGTTTCAAGTGTTTTTTATCTTTTATTTATTTATGTGCTGGCGTCTCGACCTGCAGTTCTCCTCAGAGGAGTTCACGTCTCATCTCGGCCATTTGGAAATTGTCTTTTGCTTTAAAAGGGGAAAAGCTGATGTGATTAGAAAACTGTTCCACAAACAATGTATTCATCCCATCTGTCCATCCATCCTCCCATCCATCCATCCATTTAATCCATCCATCCATCCATCCATCCATCCATCCATCCATCCATTTAATCCATCCATCCATCCATCCATCCATCCGTCCATCCATCCATCCATTTAATCCATCCATCCATCCATCCATCCATCCATCCATCCATCCATCCTCCCATCCATCCATCCATCCATCCATCCATCCATCCATCCATCCATTTAATCCATCCATCCATCCATCCATCCATCCATCCATCCATCCATCCATCCATCCATCCATCCATTTAATCCATCCATCCATTTAATCCATCCATCCATCCATCCATCTATCCATCCATCCATCCATTTAATCCATCCATCCATCCATCCATCCATCCATCCATCCACCCATCCTATTTCATACAGTCTATGGTCCCATCCATCCATCCATCCATCCATCCATCCGTCCATCCATCCATCCATCCATCCATCCATCCATCCTATTTTACACAGTCTATGGTCCCATCCATCCATCCATCCATCCATCCATCCATCCATCCATCCATCCAGACTGCTCCGGACACCTGCAAAAAGGGCCCCAAGTTTGTGCTTCTGTGTTTTTGCACCAAACTGCTCTCTCTCTCTCTCTCTCTCACTCTCTCTCTCCCTCTCCCTCTCTCTCTCTCTCTCTCTGTCTCTCTCTCTCCCTCTCTCTGAGAGTAATATCCTAAGTTGCCTTGGGGCTCGGTGGTGTCCCAGACATCAGACCACTCTTTTGTAATGGTATGATGTCTGCAGATTAGATTTGGTCGGTGCACATACAGGGAACGTTTACAAAGGACAGGTATTGATTCACGACGTTGGTCCTCAAACATGAAAGTAGATGAAGTAGGCTAATGTCTTCTTTCCATTAACTTCCCTCTCGTGACACAAGCGCTACTATAAAAAAGCTCCCGCTTTCACTGGCTAAACTTTATTTCCAATCAATAAACAGACAAAGACAGGCTCTCTCTGCAGGACTGTGGATGGAGCTGTGCAGGTCATTGTTGAAAGAAAGTGATTGCTTTGACCTATGAACTTTTGTCCACTAATACACTGGACTGTCTTTTACTTCTAGAAGTTACCTCTCGCTCACTTTTTCAGAGGTCGCTTCTTATATTGATTATATGACACTTTCAAACTAAAGTTTTAGAGGTATATAAACAGAAGGGATGGGCGTTTGGAAGAAACCTGCCAACTCATTCATCGATTAATCACTGCATGCATACATGCGCAAAATAAAAGACATATATATATATGTTATATATATGTTTAATGTTTCAGCCCCGATGAGGCATGAGGTCAGTTTTCACAGTAATCTTCATATTTAACTGTGTATTGTGTTTGAATTAGTTTTATATAAAATTAAACTCAGTAATTCATGCTAGCAAGGTTTGATACAGAGCTAGATTTGCTGAAGTTAATCCTCTTGTATTTCTCTGTGTTTTATAATTGTTATTGCAACTTCCAGTTAGCAAACTGTAGCTTGATCCAACTGAATCCTCAGCTCATTGGCTGATTGACGTACGGCTGCAGAACTGAACAATCAGCATGTTTCAGTTCAGTGATACTGATACAGAGTCAGAGATAAAATTAAAATTAAAGAATACACAGATCGATTAACAATTCCACGTGATCCATTCTTAACCATTAGTCGATCATTGATGAATTATTCCCATCCCTAATAACCAGTAAAGGCTGTGGGCATATAGTATGCTGTTTCATATCAAAGAGGTTTTTCCCACCGGGTCCTTTAATGACACATCCTGCTGCTGTCTGAGGACTACTTCCTGTGTCTATGACACGTGTACTGCATGGTATAGGGATCAATGACATGCTCTCCAAGGCCTGCGTGTGTTATGCTGATTTAGTCATTGTTGTGTTCCTGGTAAAAACCGACAGCACAGGAACTCTATTACAATCAGTGTTGATTGCCACCATGTTGCCATTTGTTAAGAGTTGTGAGGTTGAGAAGGTTGATGGTGAAGCTGATTGGAGCTTGGTGCATGTAGACCAGCGAGCTACTGACTCAGCTTTAACATGGTTTATTTGAGACTAAGAACAAAACAAGGCCACCTGGTTTGGAGGAGTTGTTGGCTACATTACATTACTCCTTGCTATGCTATTAGCCCTGGTGTTGATGATGGGCTACATCACGCAGTGTGATCTCGTCCAGCTGCCACTGCAACAATCCTCCAACAGAAACGGCAGAAGAGGTCAAATTATGGCACATATTAACGTATCGCGGTGCGGCTGGTGGGCCCGGGACCTTAGGTTTAGGGCAAAACACTTCTGGTAAAGTGTTATAAAAGACAGTAGAAGTAGTAAAAGTAGTTACAAGGGTCACATGACTGCAGCAATTTACGTGAAAAACGTAGGTTTTGTTCAAAAACGTGATTCGTGTAATTTACGTAAAGAACGTAACTTAAGTTAAAAATGATCTACTGTTGTTTTCACACGGGACACGAATCCGGCTGTCCCGGGAGGAAGTCTGTTGCTTGTTTGACCGTCCACCATCCCAGCCTATATTGGATCTTTTTGACAGGAGGACAGGCTGGCCTGTGGTCAAGTCTTTGACATGGCTGCGAATGTTTTGTTTCCTCATTCAGGGTAAAAGGATGAGATGTGGTTTAGATATTATTTATATGTTTCAGTTTAGTACCATGCAGGTTTATGACCATCAGCAGCACTATGGAGCAGAGTTTAAACCTAAAAACATTTAGACCAAATCTGCAGTGCAACACAAATGCTCACACAGAGTCTCGTGTATTCAATGTGGAGAGAATCACTTTAACAACAAAGGTCATATAAATGCTGATAGGGAGGTTTGTGCTTCTCGTGGGAACTTCAAAGTTTGGTTCGGCTGTTAGAGAGAAGGAGGCTCACGTAGAGCAAGTCTTGCATATTTCATGTAATGTATATTTTCTTTTGTAGACTCCTCTATTTGATCTCTCCTCTTATTTATTCATTAGGGTGGGTAGGTGATTACACACTCTCTCTGCACACTATATCACACAAACACACACATGAACATACAGTCAATGCAAACACAGAGTCAGTAGCAGCTGCAGATGTTATTTATATATCTGCAGAGATAATCCCCCCGTTATTGTTATAGCATCCAGAGTGCTGGGGCAGGAACCAAATCTTTACATTTCCTCTCAGCTCTCTGAGGATAGAACACTGGACATAAACTGAGGAGTTTCCAAACTTCAGCCCTGAGTTAATGGAGAGGGCTTATTGTTTGACATTATTGCTGTCCTTTCTCAGAGAACATTTTTGTGTGTGTATTTTATCTGTAAAGGGTTCTATCAAGATTTTTTTCCGTTGTAAATCCCTCATTCCAAAAAAGTTGGGATGTTTTCTAAAACCTAAATAAACCTTTATCTTTATATCTTTATATATTCAGTGGAAAACTGTACAAAGACAATATATTTTATGTTCAAAGTGATCAACTATTATTAATATGAACTCTGCATTCTGAATTTGAAGCATTCTGTTTTCATTTTCACAGTGTCACAACTTCTTGGGTGTAAGGGCTGTAATGTAATGTAATGAAGAACTTTATTCCATCAGCACATTAAGTTCCTCTTTGACAATAACAGAGTGTTTCTGACGGAGCGTGGTGGAGGAGTGCTGTGTGTTTTTATGCATGTGTGTTGATAGAAGGTCCGCTCCATAAACACAATTGTTTATTTGATCAACACTGACCCACACTGGTGTGTGACGCATGCTGTGGTCACACACACACACACACACACACACACACACACACACACACACACACACACACACACATGCAGTAAATGCGGTAAATGGACTGCATTTATGTGGTGATTTCCAAGATTTAGTGACCACTCAAGTCACCTTAACACTACAGACAGCGCTCATTCACACACCCACACACACACACACACACACACACACACACACACACACACACACACACACACACACACACACATGCTCATAGCATTAGAGGCAGATTGCCCCTGCCTGGTTAAACACAGACATTTTATGTGTCAGCGAAAATCAGATTAATTAATCTCGGTCTGATGCTGATGTCATCAGTGTGAGACACTCTTGTGGCTAATTACTGCAGGAAATGACCGCAGGGCTGCAGATATGAGGCTGCTCGCCTCACACATGTTTCACATCACTCAGCTTCCTCTGCAGACGTCCAGCAGGAGACGTGAAGGACAGGCAGCTTTCAGGCAACACACACATGTCTGTACAGCAAAGGGTTAGCACCATCTTTTCATACTAACACACACACACACACACACACTTCTTTTCTTCTACTGTTTAAACTGTCTTTTATAACGCCTTACAAGGCATTTTTTGCCCTAAACCTTGTTCAGTAGTTTTGTATCTAGATTCACAGAAACTGCAACCTTTTTTACCTTTTTACACCCACGGACCGTACGCATATGTATAATAATGTGTGTCTATTTTTAGAAACGCTCCGCGGTATTGTGAGCCACAAAACTCTCATTTTGACAAGCGATCAATATGTGGTTAGAGTTGTATTCACAAACCGTCTATTCTGTCGTTTAGGTTCCAGATCTTGTTGCAGTAAGACTGAATATATAGAGCAAGTTGCCCATGTCGTTACTTTATATTCATGTATATAATTTACAAGTGTCAATTAGATGGTAATTTGCATGATAGATAAAAAGTTAGAAAATGTTGTAATTATGATCTGCTTTTGGTGATGAATCTTCCCAGGACAGCCAGGATCACTTCCACTGAATCACGAGACGGATTCTCTGTTTATTTTTCACTTTAGTCACGGACATTTGTGCTGCATTCACAGGGTGTCAGAACAATCAGAAAAATGAGTTACCGACCAGGAAAATGAAGGTGAACGCCCCTTCGAGTCGGAGCATTAACATAGTGAGAAAGAGCTGCTGGTTAGAAACCAGCCTCGATAAATCAACACTGGGATGCTCATGCAGTGTGTGTGTGTTCACTGATGACTATCGGGATTAATCTCGTCTTCATGCGTCTCTGTGAGTTTCTCTGACTGACGTTGAAATTGAAAACCATAAATCAGTCAGCATCATGCTTCACTCTGCCACTCCCTCTTTCTCTCTGTGACTCAGTGTTCCTGACCTGCATCTAAATCTCTTATCACCATCATGCTAATAATCTTTGTTTGGCTTTTATACACCGTGTCTGATACACTAGTCATTTAAACTCACTCTCTTTTGTTGTTCTGCTTTATGTCTTTCTTCCCTTCACTTCCATTGTATTTGACCTCACACTGTATATTTACCACCTCTGGCTGATCTCTTCCTCTACGCTCCCATTCTGATGCAGTGCTCGCTCTGAAACTGCCCCAGTCTGAATCACTGTATTTTCTTACTATCTTTCTTGAAGCGTAAAATTGAACTTCTCCCGCCTCCGCCCATCAGTGCATTGTATGTGTGTGTGTTAGTGTGTGTGTGTGTGTGTGTGTGTGTGTGTGTGTGTGTGTGTGTGTCTGTGTGTGTGTGTGTGTGTGTGTGTGTGTGTGATCAGCTCATCATTCTCCCTGAGTCCTCACCCACAACCTTGACTTTCATTTGCCCCCCCCCCCCCCCCCGTGGAAACTCCACAGTGGCGGGAAGCTGTGTTCAGGTGCAATTGGACAAATTAGTATTCTGTCAACACCGAGAGACGAATGATGTCTGATGAGCTTCATTAAAATAAAAAATGTGTGAAGAGAGAGGAGAATGATAAAACAGAAAAAGAGAATATATGGGTAGTGAGGAAAGTGCTGCAGAGACTATATGGAATTACTCCATATCACATATATCTATATAGGTCTTTTTTTCTTTCTTTATATATAAAGTCTGCCCTTACTAGGGTTTGTCATATTTAGTTATTTTGTAATGTTTATTATTTTTTTATTTAAATGTGCACTTTATGGAGCTTTGATCTTTTTAAAAAAGGTTCTCCTGTTGTTATACAGCATTTATGTTATAATTTACACACAGTGTTATTACTATACTCCAAGAATCGCCACCTTATCGTGGTGGAGGGGTTTGTGTGCTCCAGTGATCCTGGAAGCTGTGTTGTCGGGAGCAGTAGCTCCTGGTAGGGTTTCCCATGGCAAAGTGGTCCCAGGGGAGGGGCCAGACTAAGAGCGATTCAAAAGACCCCTATGAAGCGGACCATGAGAGATCAGCGCACCCCGCCTGGCACGGGTACACCGGGGCCCCCTCCTGGAGCCAGACCCGGGAGGGGAGCAAGCAGGCGAGCATCTGGTGGCCGGGCTTTTGTCCATGGGGCCCCGGCCGGGCTCAGCCCGAAGAAGCTACATGGATCCGCCGACCTGTGGGCCCACCCCCCGCAGAGTAGGGCATAGGGGTCGGGTGCAGTGGGAGTCGGGCGGCAAGCAAAGGCGGGTACCTGGGCGTGCTGACCCCTGACCCCCGGCTACTCCAAGTCTACTCCAGGGTGCTGGAAAGGAGGCTCCGGCCGATTGTGGAACCTCGGATTCAGGAGGAACAATGCGGCTTCCGTCCTGGCCGTGGAACAATGGACCAGCTCTTTACCCTTTAGACTTCTGGAGGGGTCATGGGGAGTTTGCCCATCCAGTAGTATGCAAAACATGTGTTTTGTGGACTTGGAGAAGGCCTACGACCGTGTCCCTCGGGGAGTCTTGTGGAGGTACTGCGGGAATATGGGGCACCGGGCTCGTTGCAACGAGCTATCCGGTCCCCTATATAACCAAAGTGAGAGGTGTCCGCATACTCGGCACGTCAAACACGTTCCCAGTGGGTGTTGGCCTCCGCCAGGGTTGCCCCTTGTCTCCGATTCTGTTTGTGGTTTTCATGGATCTCAAGGCGCAGCCGGGGGGAGGAAGGGATTCGGTTTGGTGACCTAAGAATTGCATCTCTGCTTTTTGCAGATGATGTGGTTCTTTTGGCTTCATCAAGCCGAGACCTCCAGCACTCGTTGGGGCGGTTTGCAGCCGAGTGCGAAGTGGTTGGGATGAGAGTCAGCAGCTCCAAGTCTGAGGCCATGGTTCTCTGCTGGAAAAAGGTGGACTGCCCCCTCTGGGTGGAGAGAGGTACTGCCCCCTCTGGGTGGAGAGAGGTACTGCCCCCTCTGGGTGGAGACAGGTACTGCCCCCTCTGGGTGGAGAGAGGTACTGCCCCCTCTGGGTGGAGAGAGGTACTGCCCCCTCTGGGTGGAGAGAGGTACTGCCCCCTCTGGGTGGAGACAGGTACTGCCCCCTCTGGGTGGAGAGAGGTACTGCCCCCTCTGGGTGGAGACAGGTACTGCCCCCTCTGGGTGGAGAGAGGTACTGCCCCCTCTGGGTGGAGACAGGTACTGCCCCCTCTGGGTGGAGACAGGTAC
>NC_081517.1:419302-423758 GCF_030273125.1 Centropristis striata | reverse complement strand
TTTTCTATTAACTGAGCCAGAATAATAATAATAATGAGCAGAGCTGAAAGTCACGAGACAGAGAACAACCAGGTCTCCACTAACGTTTCCTCACCAGTCTCACTGCTTCAGAGTGAGGCAGAAAAAACTGGACTAAACCAATGCTTACACTTTGTGTGAGGCACAAGAAGGCAGCAAAACAAGCAACAACAAAAAAAAAATCCAGAGAGGCGAGCCAGCAGGTCTAAATCCACGTAGCAGACGGCAGGAAAACCAGGAACGGGGAACCAGGAGCAGGAACTAATGGATGCAGTAATAACAGACTGTGACCATATTTAAAGAATAGGTTGGAGGTGGGGGAGATAAATTATCAGTGTTAGAGCTGGATAGTTTGGTTAGAAATTCAAAATGAACAGCCGACTCATTAGAATGTCTTTTAGTACAACTGAACACTGAACAAGACCAAAATTGTTACAATTAACTTTCAGGAGATGAAATGTGAAAGGGTCAGAGTATTAAGATGAAATGGTAATTAAAATTAAGATTTAGATTCCCTTATTAGGCCCACAAAGGGGAAATTCAACCTCTGCATTTAACCCATCCTTTTTACAGGCCAGTGAACGCACCATGACTGTGAATCAGAAGTAGCATCACCGTGCTCTGGCATCTGTTTTACTCTAAATGGGACCATAATTTACTAAATTATCATCATGTTTTATTGAAGAAGATTTGAAAAAATAATGATTGAGACCATAAACTTGAGAGGAAAATGTTCTTACAGATCTTTATACAATCTGACTTCTTTTTCCCATCCAGTTGAGTCTCTCCCCCTGCTGGCCATTAGGAACAATGCAGGTCCAGATAACTACAGCTTCACTGTTAGACTCAGAGCTTTCTGTTTGGTTGGACCCATGAAGTGGGACAACGTGAGCTGGTTATGAGTCAGGAAGTGATTTGGGGAATGTGAACAGGTGAGCAGGTGGATGTGGGAGCAGGCTCCCCCCCCTACATCTACATCTACATCTACATCTACATCTACATCTACATCTTTTTCTCCCACACAGACTCAATGGTGTCCTTGTTTTCATCGTGGTAATCTATCGATGCCTTCAATTGCAAAGAAATAGCCAAAATAAAAGCCTGCATTATTATCACTTCCTTTTAAAATTCTTCTGGACTCTGAAGAGCCCGCACTCAATTAGAAACCTGCCTTAATAAAGCTGCACACATTCAGGAAGAATCTTACCAGAAGTTCAAAGAGCGGCATTTCAAAATAAAGGCATGATGGCACAAAAGTCACGACTATAACAATAAAACATGCTCATGATCACATGTTTTATTCCTTCAGAATAAATGATGTGGATGTTCAAAACAACAACTTTCTCCATTAAAGACCAATTTCACAGACGAGCTGCAGCTCTTGAGATCCTTTTAGATCAAACCGTGAGAAAAAGAAACACAACAGAGACACGATGCAGCACTTTGTTCAGCATCTGTGTGCTCTCTTCTTGGTTTGTGCTCATTTATCATCTTGTTTTCCCCTTTTAGAATGTAAGACTACAATCAGTGATGTTATAAGAGAAAATAAAATGCACTTTATTGACCCTTATGTGGAAGTGTTCTTTGGGCATTAGTCCAACAAACAATCATTTTATTTGAAGTAAAGTTACTTCACTTTTTCTAAAGTCAGTGTAACTAAGCCACTTCCCCTATTACACACGTCCACATAACCACTTTATTTTGGCTTTTTATGTGCAGTTGTTTTAACTTTTCAATTAATTTTTTTTCATTATGCATAACAAGTAACATTTTAGCCCTAACCTTAAAGAAATAGAAAAAAAACGCCGGCCCCTTTTGGTGCCTAAACATAACAAGAGTGGAATTGAAATGTAGGAAGACAAGCAGCCAACGACTGGATGTGCAAGACAAATGAATTAAAGACTCAGTTGATAGTTTTACTGATTTTGTGGATTTTATTTTCTTCTTATTCGAATGAAACAAACTCTAAAGTCAGTAATGGGTAACAACACTGGTCCAAGTATTTCTGGATTTTGAATGCTTACCGATTATTTTTAAAGTAGATTCGGGGCCAAAGAAAGTCAAGCTGTTTTATCCACAGCTAGATAAAGACAACTGTGTTTTTATGTTTTGTTATTTATTTATTTATTTTTTAAGAAAAGTGACCTGAACAAAGAGCAAACAAACAAACAAAAAAAATAATGAGAAAAGCTGTTTACATGTGTTGTTTCTCATTGGTTATTAACTTCATTCATTCATTCATTCATTCATTCATTCATTCATCAAATGTGTCTGTTAGTCCAACCAAACACTGAACAAGACATTTTTACTGAACAAAACGTTCAAATAAACTGTCATGAAGTGAAAATACAGTGAAAGGGTCAAAGTTATGAGACCAAACCGCTAAACGTCCTCTTTTCCATCTATATAACGTTATATATAACTTTATTGACACGTTGCCGTGGATACGCATTGTTCTGCTTCTCTCCTAAGGTGACGGCTCGCCTTGTCAGTGACCTGTCAATCAAAGGTAGCTCCGCCCCAAATCATACGATTCTTTATCTTCTATTTTCTTCTAAATGGGGCCATTATTAGAACTATTGACATCAGACTGTCTTGAAGAATATTTTAACTAGTGATTGAGACCATAGTATTTCTGAGGTAATAAATCAAGTGAGAATTTTTAAATTTTGCATCAAAATGAATGGACAGATTGTTTAGCGCCCCCTGCTGGAGGTTTCGGGTAGAATGGCAGCTTGAGGCACTTCCTGGTTTGCCTCCCTGCTCAGACACGGAGATTACCGCCTGCTTGTGAGACGTTCACACGTTTTATTTTGAAATTTTCCACAGGAAGTCCCCTCCTACATTCTCACTAGTTTGACATAAATCTCGCGGAGCTCCAACAGTTCAGCTCTTCAGTCCCGCTGCAGCCGCGTTTCCTTCAGGAAAGTGATCATAGAACTCTACGGAGACACCAAGAGACCCGGACAGGAAACTGGACTCAGGGAAACTTATCACTCCTTTCTTCTTCTTCTGTTTTAAACCATCACCTGTACCTGGACCCGGTGATGGAGCTGATGGGCCGGCGCCGAGATGAGCAGCCAGGGGCGCACGAGGAGGTCTGGACGCGGAGGTAGAACATTAAAAATTAATTTAGTTTATTTACTTTCTTTGTCTGTTTACTCTAACCCCATGCTGTCCTCTCTGCTGGCGGACACAACTTCATAATGGAGCCTGGCAGGAGTGGGTTCTTCTTCTCCCTCTTCCTCTTCTTCTTCCTCTTCTTCTTTTTCTTCCTCTTCTTCTTCTTCTTCTTCTTCTTCTTCTTTTTCTTCCTCTTCCTCTTCTTCCTCTTCTTCTTCTTCTTCTTCTTCTTCTCCAAATACTGTTTACTCTGGAAGAGAGTAGCTTCAACTTGTTTGAAGTGTTTCAGCACGTTATTGCTCTTTATCACTATGAGGAATTAGAGAAGTTAGATAAAATAAACCGTTTTCTCTTTATAAACAAGCTTCTGCTCTGTGATTTTAATCCATATTTAAAGCAAACCAACTCCACTGTGTCTTTATTTCATCATCTCTGTCCTCTTCATGCCATAATGATCCATAACTCATTACAAATACTTCATCCACCTGCATATTACTGCATAATGTATGTAGTTGTTATATTGTTCCACTGTTTCATTTATCTAAAACTTACTTAAATAATATACTGTTTTTTAGCTACTGATAATATTGACATTTAAATGTCAATATTATCATATTTTATGTTATATCTTTTAAGCTATTTCACTTCACACTGTGCTGTATATTATTGTGTATGTGAGAAATGGGCTAAACGTGACTTCATTGGATCATTGTGTTTTGTTGATGTATATATCATTTTGTAGATATATATTGATTTGCAGATATATTGTTGTTTACCATTAGATGAGGTGGTAAAGAGAGAATATGATGCTATGAATATTGTATTGTGTGTTCTTTGGGTGAATGAGAGGCATAGTGTCTAAACCACTTGAATTTAAATTATGAAGTTTGCAATATAATAATAATCTCTTCCCTTAGCTCTTTTAGTGTATGCTTATTGCATGAAGATCGACTGTTATTGATATTGGTTTTATCTCTGATATTAAAAGGCGTGGGCTGTGTGATATGAAGTGCAGCTGCAGAAAGCTGATTTTAAAGCTGATTGTTTGATTCTAAAGTGATTGCTGAATGAGCCCTTTTTGCAATTATGTCCCAATAGGCCCTGTTTTATCTGATTCTAGAACAAACAAATTGTAATCTCACCAAACTAGATTTCCTTTCCTTAAACTCTAAACGTCTTGTTTATCACTGGCGTAAAGACTGCGCTGGGTAATCTTCTCCAATCAGCAGACATTAGGAATCTGTGCCGGTTATTCTGCTGCTACATTTGACATCTGCACTGAAGAATTATTATAGTCTGGTGCAGCTGCTACCAG
>NC_081517.1:376802-414302 GCF_030273125.1 Centropristis striata | reverse complement strand
GATTCACGTAATTTACGTAAAGAACGTAACTTTAGTTAAAAATGATCTACTGTTGTTTTCACACGGGACACGAATCCGGCTGTCCCGGGAGGAAGTCTGTTGCTTGTTTGACCATCCACCATCCACCATCCACCAGCCTCCAGCCTCCAGCCTCCAACCACAGGAGCAGCATGGCTGCCTGTACACCACCTATTGGATCTTTTTGACAGGAGGACAGGCTGGCCTGTGGTCAACTCTTTGACATGGCTGCGAATGTTTTGTTTCCTCATTCAGGGTAAAAGGATGTGATGTGGTTTAGATATTATTTATATATTTCAGTTTAGTACCATGCAGGTTTATGACCATCAGCAGCACTATGGAGCAGAGTTTAAACCTAAAAACATTTAGACCAAATCTGCAGTGCAACATAAATGCACACACAGAGTCTCGTGTATTCAATGTGGAGAGAATCACTTTAACAACAAAGGTCATATAAATGCTGATAGGGAGGTTTGTGCTTCTCGTGGGAACTTCAAAGTTTGGTTCGGCTGTTAGAGAGAGAAGGAGGCTCACGTAGAGCAAGTCCTGCATATTTCATGTAATGTATATTTTCTTTTGTAGACTCCTCTATTTGATCTCTCTCTTATTTATTCATTAGGGTGGGTAGGTGATTACACACTCTCTCTGCACACTATACCACACACAAACACACACATGAACATACAGTCAATGCAAACACACAGAGTCAGTAGCAGCTGCAGATGTTATTTATATATCTGCAGAGATAATCCCCGTTATTGTTACAGCATCCAGAGTGCTGGGGCAGGAACCAAATCTTTACATTTCCTCCCAGCTCTCTGAGGATAGAACACTGGACATAAACTGAGGAGTTTCCAAACTTCAGCACTGACTTAATGGAGCGGGCTTATTGTTTGACATTATTACTGTCCTTTAGAAGATTTTTGTGTGTATATTTTATCTGTATAGGGTTCTATCAGGATTTTTTTCCGTTGTAAATCCCTCATTCCAAAAAAGTTGGGATGTTTTCTAAAACCTAAATAAACCTTTATCTTTATATCTTTATATATTCAGTGGAAAACTGTACAAAGACAATATATTTTATGTTCAAAGTGATCAACTATTATTAATATGAACTCTGCATTCTGAATTTGAAGCATTCTGTCATTTTCACAGTGTCACAACTTCTTGGGTGTAAGGGCTGTAATGTAATGTAATGAAGAACTTTATTCCATCAGCACATTAACATTTGACAACAACAGAGTGTTTCTGACGGAGCGTGGTGGAGGAGTGCTGTGTCTCTCTGTGTGTTGATAGAAGGTCCGCTCCATAAACACAATTGTTTATTTGATCAACACTGACCCACACTGGTGTGTGACGCATGCTGTGGTCACACACACACACACACACACACACACACACACACACACACACACACACACACACACACACACACACACACACACACACACGCAGTAAATGCGGTAAATGGACTGCATTTATGTAGTGATTTCCAAGATTTAGCGACCACTCAAGTCACCTTAACACTACAGACAGCGCTCATTCACCCACACACACACACACACACACACACACACACACACACACACACACACACATAATAGCTCATAGCATTAGAGGCAGATTGCCCCTGCCTGGTTAAACACAGACATTTTATGTGTCAGCGAAAATCAGATTAATTAATCTCGGTCTGATGCTGATGTCATCAGTGTGAGACACTCTTGTGGCTAATTACTGCAGGAAATGACCGCAGGGCTGCAGATATGAGGCTGCTCGCCTCACACATGTTTCACATCACTCAGCTTCCTCTGCAGACGTCCAGCAGGAGACGTGAAGGACAGGCAGCTTTCAGTCAACACACACATATCTGCACATCACACACACACACACACACACACACACATATCTGTACAGCAAAGGGTTAGCACCATCTTTTCATACTAACACACACACACACACACACACACACACACACACTTCTTTTCTTCTACTGTTTAAAATGTCTTTTATAACGCCTTACAAGGCATTTTTGCCCTAAACCTTGTTCAGTGGTTTTGTATCTAGATTCACAGAAACTGCAACCTTTTTTACCTTTTTACACCCACGGACCGTACGCATATGTATAATAACGTGTGTCTATTTTTAGAAACGCTCCGCGGTATTATGAGCCGCAAAACTCTCATTTTGACAAGCGATCAATATGTGGTTAGTTGTATTCACAAACCGTCTATTCTGTCGTTTAGGTTCCAGATCTTGTTGCAGCAAGACTGAATATATAGAGCAAGTTGCCCGTGTTGTTACTTTATATTTATGTATATAGTTTACAAGTGTCAATTAGATGGTAATTTGCATGATAGATAAAAAGTTAGAAAATGTTGTAATTATGATCTGCTTTTCATGATGAATCTTCCCCAGACAGCCAGGATCACTTCCACTGAATCACGGGGAGGATTCTCTGTTTATTTTTCACTTTAGTCACGGACATTTGTGCTGCATTCACAGGGTGTCAGAACAATCAGAAAAATGAGTTACCGACCAGGAAAATGAAGGTGAACGCCCCTTGGAGTCGGAGCATTAACATAGTGAGAAAGGCCTGCTGGTTAGAAACCAGCCTCGATAAATCAACACTGGGATGCTCATGCAGTGTGTGTGTGTTCACTGATGACTATCGGGATTAATCTCGTCTTCATGCGTCTCTGTGAGTTTCTCTGACTGACGTTGAAATTGAAAACCATAAATCAGTCCATTTCATTCATTACATAAAGCTTCATGCTTCACTCTGCCACTCCCTCTGTCTCTCTGTTACTCTCAGTGTTCCTGACCTGCATCTAAATCTCTTATCACCATCATGCTAATAATCTTTGTTTGGCTTTTATACACCGTGTCTGATACACTAGTCATTTAAACTCACTCTCTTTTGTTGTTCTGCTTTATGTCTTTCTTCCCTTCACTTCCATTGTATTTGACCTCACACTGTATATTTACCACCTCTGGCTGATCTCTTCCTCTACGCTCCCATTCTAATGCAGTGCTCGCTCTGAAACTGCCCCAGTCTGAATCACTGTATTTTCTTACTATCTTTCTTGAAGCGTAAAATTGAACTTCTCCCGCCTCCGCCCATCCCTGCATTGTATGTGTGTGTGTTAGTGTGTGTGTTAGTGTGTGTGTGTGTGTGTGTGTGTGTGTGTGTGTGTGATCAGCTCATCATTCTCCCTGAGTCCTCACCCACAACCTTGACTTTCATTTGCCCCCCCCCCCCCCCCCCCCCCCCCCGTGGAAACTCCACAGTGGCGGGAAGCTGTGTTCAGGTGCAATTGGACAAATTAGTATTCTGTCAACACCGAGAGACGGATGATGTCTGATGAGCTTCATTAAAATAAAAAATGTGTGAAGAGAGAGGAGAATGATGAAACAGAAAAAGAAAATATATGGATAGTGAGGAAAGTGCTGCAGAGACTATATGGAATTACTCCATATCACATATATCTATATAGGTCTTTTTTTCTTTCTTTATATATAAATGCTGCCCTTACTAGGGTTTGTCATATTTAGTTATTTTGTAATGTTTATTATTTTTTTATTTAAATGTGAACTTTATGGAGCTTTGATCTTTTTAAAAAAGGTTCTCCTGTTGTTATACAGCATTTATGTTATAATTTACACACAGTGTTATTACTATACTCCAAGAATCGCCACCTTATCGTGGTGGAGGGGTTTGTGTGCTCCAGTGATCCTGGAAGCTGTGTTGTCGGGAGCAATAGCTCCTGGTAGGGTCTCCCATGGCAAAGTGGTCCCAGGGGAGGGGCCAGACTAAGAGCGATTCAAAAGACCCCTATGAAGCGGACCATGAGAGATCAGCGCACCTCCCCCGGCACGGGTAAACCGGGCCCCCTCCTGGAGCCAGACCCGGGAGGGGAGCACGCAGGCGAGCATCTGGTGGGGTCAGGGACAGTGCCAGTGGAGTGGCAGACCGGGGTGGTGGTTCCGATTTTCAAAAAGGGGGACCGGAGGGTGTGTGGAATCACACTGCTCAGCCTCCCCGGGAAAGTCTACTCCAGGGTGCTGGAAAGGAGGCTCCGGCCGATTGTCGAACCTCGGATTCAGGAGGAACAATGCGGCTTCCGTCCTGGCCGTGGAACAACGGACCAGCTCTTTACCCTTGCGAGACTTCTGGAGGGGTCATGGGAGTTTGCCCATCCAGTCAACATGTGTTTTGTGGATTTGGAGAAGGCCTACGTGAAGGCCTACGACCGTGTCCCTCGGGGACACGGTCGTAGGCCTTCACGGTCTTGACACGGTCACGGAGTCTTGTGGGGGGTACTGCGGGAATATGGGGCACCGGGCTCGTTGTTACGAGCTATCCGGTCCCTATATAACCAAAGTGAGAGCTGTGTCCGCATACTCGGCACAACGTCAAACACGTTCCCAGTGGGTGTTGGCCTCCGCCAGGGTTGCCCCTTGTCTCCGATTCTGTTTGTGGTTTTCATGGACAGGATCTCAAGGCGCAGCCGGGGGGAGGAAGGAATTCGGTTTGGTGACCTAAGAATTACATCTCTGCTTTTTGCAGATGATGTGGTTCTTTTGGCTTCATCAAGCCGGGACCTCCAGCACTCACTGGGGCGGTTTGCAGCCGAGTGCGAAGCGGTTGGGATGAGAGTCAGCACCTCCAAGTCTGAGGCCATGGTTCTCTGCCGGTGGACTGCCCCCTCTGGGTGGAGAGAGGTACTGCCCCCTCTGGGTGGAGAGAGGTACTGCCCCCTCTGGGTGGAGACAGATACTGCCCCCTCTGGGTGGAGAGAGGTACTGCCCCCTCTGGGTGGAGACAGGTACTGCCCCTCTGGGTGGAGACAGGTACTGCCCCTCTGGGTGGAGACAGGTACTGCCCCCTCTGGGTGGAGACAGGTACTGCCTCAAGTGAAGGAGTTCCAGTATCTGGGGGTCTTGTTCAGCAGTGGGGGTAGAACGGAGCGTGAGATGGAGGCGGTTTGGTGCAGCGTCAGCAGTGATGCGGGCGTTGTACCGGACCGTCGTGGTGAAGAAGGAGCTGAGCCTGAAGGCAAAGCTCTCGATTTACCGCTCCATCTACGTTCCAACCCTCACCTATGGTCATGAACTTTGGGTAGTGACCGAAAGAGCAAGATCGCGGATACAAGCGTCTGAAATGAGTTTCCTCCGTAGGGTGGCTGGGCTCAGCCTTAGAGATAGGGGGAGGAGCTCAGACATCCGGAGGGAGCTCGGAGTAGAGCCACTGCTCCTTCTCCTCTAAAGGAGTCAGCTGAGGAGGTTTGGATCCTCCCGGGCGCCTCCCGTTAGAGGAGTTCCAGGTCCAACTGGTAGGAGGCCCCGGGGAAGACCCAGAACACGGTGGAGGGATTATATCTCTCTCCTGGCCTGGGAACGCCTCGGGGTCCAGGAGGAGCTGGACGTTGTGGCTGGGAGAGGGACGTCTGGAATGCCCTGCTTAGCCTGCTGCCCCCGCGACCCGGCCCCGGATAAGAGGAAGAAAATGGATGGATGGATGGATGTTATTACTATGCCAATAGCCATCCTTTGTTACATCCTTTTTGAGTGAAATGATCAAGAAATGTCATATGGTGAAGTTTTTGGTGAAGTTTCCTGCAAATCTTCCAAAATCCATATGTTTTTTCTCATGCAGTACAAATGTTACTTTCACACATTTAAACATTTCGTCATACTGGGGTCCCCAAGCAGTCTTGAAAAAGCATAACATATAGCATATATTTTTTTTTACTTCTCTGTTGCATTGACTGTTGACCTGCTATTTGTAACCAAAGATCCCCATAAAAAAAAAGTTGGGCTGAATGTTGAAGGTTTAACTTGAGGCTAGAGTAGCTGAGGAAATGTTAGATTTAACAAGTGGTTTCCTGCTCTGAATGTGTGAGAGAAAGCTTCTTCCCACAGCGCAGCAGGATTTTACTAAGTACAGCAAATGGACCAAAGACATGCTGGGAGCAAAGGAAAGAGAAGCTGGAGATCTGCTGCCGCCGAGCTGATCCATTATACATGAAGAGCTAATATAAAATCTACTGTACACAGCTGGGAGGGAGGGAGAGAGAGAGAGAGAGAGAGAGAGAGAGAGGGAGAGAGAGAGAGAGAGAGACAGAGAGAGGGAGAGAGAGAGAGAGAGAGAGAGAGAGAGAGGGAGAGAGAGAGAGAGAGAGACAGAGAGAGGGAGAGAGAGAGAGAGAGAGAGAGAGAGAGAGACAGAGAGAGGGAGAGAGAGAGAGAGAGAGAGAGAGAGAGAGAGAGAGAGAGAGGAAGTAGTCCAGATTGTCTGATGTCTGATGAGTTCAACAACATTGTGACAGCATTAACAGATCTGCTGTTTCTTCACAATGTGAATCCCAACTGACAAACGTGCTACTGACTCATTAATTATTGTACATAAATAGACAGAAAGGACTGGATGATGAATTATCTCACTTTTACACCCTTTTTCAAACCTGTGTGGGCCCATAAATGTTTTTTTAGCTGCTCAGAGACATTAATGCCCACAGTTTAAGGAATGAAAGACGTTAGTGAGGATCAGTGATGTCCTTCTGAGCTTCACTGAACCAGGGTCTGTCTGACTCGTGTGTGTCCATGCACTCTTTGTAGTGTCTGCTTGTGTGTGTGTGTGTGTGTGTGTGTGTGTGTGTGTGTGTGTGTGTGTGTGTGTGTGTGTGTGTGTGTGTGGAGATGGTATATATAATTAGACAGGTGAACATTTAACCTCTAGGATATCACTTACCCCTCTTTGTCTTTCACTAACTTCCAGCTAATGTTTTAGTCATGCTGCTCGTCTGTCGCCATGACGCCTGTTGTTGGGACGACCATCATCCAATCAGGAGACAGCTGAAGTTTATCAGTCCGTCCACTCCAACCGCCCAGCCGATGCATCACTGAGCTGATGTTGGCAGTGACAAATGAATGGTTCATTAACAATACATTATAAAGTTTTGACAGTCTTCAGCACACACTTGTCACTTGTTTTCAGAAAAACAACCAGAGATAATGTGACATGATCATTTAAAGCCTTTATTTAGATTTAATTGGATGCATACTGCAGAGTAGTCAACAATGATGAGATACGCAAACATTCCTTATTATTAGCAAATTACAGTGCAACGTTAAATTTAAACAGGTAGCACTAAAACTGCTTCCGTTAGCATGACTCCAGGGATGGCAGTCTCAGTCTGTTATATAGTTATATATAACACGTTATATATAACTATATAACATGTTATATATTTATATATAACATGTTATATATAACTATATAACATGTTATATATTTATATATAACATGTTATATCGTCTGACCATATGGGTCCAGACTGAGGTATCACTCCATCTATTGTGTGGATTGTGATAACATTGTGTAAAGTAATTCATGTTTCTCAAACATAAATTGATCCATGTGGTTCTTATTTTTGGTTCCTCATGAAAGCCGGTACTAGCTTCTGCTAGAACAACACTAACACACCACCAGCTGTCAGTTAAACTGGACAAACTGGATCATGTTTTATGGAGAAAATATTTCCTGGTTTCCCTCCGATGTTCCAGCTGCCAGGACTGGGAGCACTGGGAGCACTGGGGGGCTGTTGGTGTTTACACCACTAGTACAGGAGCTTTGGACCACTGGGAGGAGGATGAACCAGTGTTGTTCTGTTGTTTAATATCTTCTGCCTATCAATATGTGCTAATCAACAGTGACACTTGTATCGTCATGTATTTTAAATCATGTGATTAGTACTAAGGTAGCGAGTGGGCCGGTTCAGCAGTTTCTATGGAAATCAATGCGATGTTGACTGAGAAAGTTAAAAAGAGGAAAGCAGAGAGTGACAAGAGCAGATCTCTGTCTTTGGTTGTTGTTTAGTGAAGATAAAGGCTTCAAGACGAGCTCGGCTGGTTTGGTCCTGTTGGACTCGTCACTAATATTAACTGGCTTTATGTTGTGTTGTTGCGCGTGCTTGATGTGTGGCGCTGCTAGCATAGCTGTCAACAGGTTTTTGATCATAAGTAATGTAATCATAACAGCTGCATGTGTACAGCTGTTCAGATTTACAACAGGAGCCTAAATGTGGATTACACTCTGGAACTGTTGGAGCTAAAGTCAGAGTTCTTCAGTCACCTGCTGAGACACAATAAAGCCTCAGCATTTGGAATTATTGGGCTCAATCTTACTTCTTTAACAGTCAGTTCTTTAAGAGAAGACAACTAAAAACATTTTTTTGCCAGAACCCTGCCTGGTTTCATTCCTCACCCCAACTAGTCCAGTCTTTAGATTCTGTGACAGGAATGATTTGCACAAAACAACTTCACTTGGAGGTTTTTATTTCAAATAATTAACTTTAGACCTACCTCAACCAATAACCTGTTCTAACGTTTGGGGTAAAATAATGTAACAATAAAATAAATTAACACAAATAAAATAAATGAAATAAAGAAACTGCCTAAGGAACAAAGCCTGATTCAGATTATTTTAGGTTATTATACTGTAGCCTGTTTAGTGCTCAGCTTCATGTCCTATCATATATTAATCATATTTTTCTTGGCTTCCTGAGAAACAACTCAAGTGCTCTTCATCAGGGACCTCCTTGGGTTCAGGCCCAGTTATGGAAAGTCTTGCTTGAGAAACAGTAGAAACAGTTTCCTACAGTACAAGACCAAAAAAACAACAACAAGACAGCAAACAAACAGCCACAGACAAATCAGAATTAAAATACTTTCCCCACTCTTGTTTTTTATTTATTTAAAGTCTAAACTTCTCTGTTTCCACCTCTCCTGTTGTTTCAGCAGCTGCCTTTCTTACAGCAGCATTTTTTCTCCCTGAGCTCCACTGTTTGATGCCTATAGAACATTCAGATAAATTAACGTTTATTATCCATCTGACTGTTGAACTTTGTTTCAGACTGATATCTCCTCATGCTGCTGCTTCTCCTCTTGACGAGGCCGTTTTTGTCTTGAATCTCAGGGTGTAAAGTCCTAAATTCTTTGAATATGTCACTTTATTAACATTTCAAACATTTTAAGGTGAGAAAGTCGTTTAGATCCCCAGTGCATCGTCGTGAGCAAAGCACTTCCGTTTAAATGTGTGTTTTCTGTGTGTTGACTAATGTTACAGACGTTAGTTTTTAATCCCCTAGAGAGGAAAAAACCCAGAATGATTTAGTGGCGGCCGGTCTGCGGAGCCTCGTAGCCTCTCAGTGCTGTCGGTGGGACTGGAGACTACAAACATCATCTTAAAATGACTGAGAGGTTTTCTTTCAGTCTGTCACAAATTGCCAATGGATGACAGGAAAACAAGACGTGGTCCTGCCGACTAGTCCTCCAAACCAAAACAACTAAACAAAGTAATGCTAACTGTCTCCACAATGACCTGCTTCCTGATCTGACATTGATACGGGAAGGTTTTATCAGATTAAGGCACAAAAACATCACCGCCTCTGGCAGATTCTTGTTTTTGTTTTTGTTATCATCTTGACTTTTTTGGAACACGCTGTTTGATATGCTGGTAAATTGAAGGAGAGATGCAACATAAGATGTCATTCAGCAGAGAGCAGCTTGTTATTACTTTGGGTGAATAGAGTCTTTGTAGTGTGCAGAACATGAGAACAAGATGATTTTAGGGCTGAATGTACACACAGACAATTTTATTTTCTTCTGCAAGAAAAAAAAACACATTTTATTGAACATCACAACATATGAACCTTATTTCTTAAAATCTGCTTTCAGAAAAGCCCAAATGTCACAGAGCTGACATAATTCACTGGAATGAAATAGGTTTTCATTTAGGAACATTTTAAAGTCTTAAGATATATCAGATGTATCAGAGATATGCTTCAAATGGAAAAATGGAAATCATGAGACATATTAAATCACAGATGTCACTTTTTCCTTGAGCTAAAAGAGACGTCTCAATAGAAACACACCTCTGCATGCCTGTGATACTGTATATATATATATATATATATATATAGACTATATAGATATATTATATATATATATATATATAGACACTGCAGGGTTTTTAAAGCAGCCTGTCAACAGAGCAGCGACTGATTCATTCAGCAGAGAAGAAGTGACAGTGAGAGAGGAGGAAGGTGTGAACGTCTGCGTCACTGCAGGAAATTTATGAATGACTTCAGTTACTGTAGAGATGAATATTCAACAGGTGAACACAGAGATGAATATTCAGCAGGTGAACACAGATAGCCCTGTAGTTAATATTGCAGTCATTTCTCAGTCGTTACAGTTGCATTGTGCATTAGGTGAAATTTTACTTACATCAATAACCTGCAATTCAAGCTTTTAGCTATTATGATTACCACAACTGAAATAAAAAAATGACGGGGTGGGTTAAAGGAGAATTTTACACCTCAGAGTCTGTTTACAGGTCTTGTGTTTTGGGAGAACTGTTGCATATGTGAATGAGTTGCATGATTCCTGTTGCTGGTCCAGAGGGAGCTGTGTGAAATCAGACTTCAATTTAAAACCTGACTCCTTAGAGTGTCTGCTAGTAGTATATATATATATATATATATATATATATATATATATGTATATGTATATGAAGTGTTTTAAAAGTAACAATTCTGATTTATTTAATGGTGCATGGACTGATTATGGAGTGCAACTGAAGGTGGACACTAGGGCCGTCACATCAACAAATCTGATCTCCGTCCGTCCGTCCCTTTTCCTCCGCTTGTCCGGGGCCGGGTCGCGGGGGCAGCAGGCTCAGCAGGGCGTTCCAGGCGTCCAGCTCCTCCTGGCCAGGAGAGATATAATCCCTCCATCATGTTCTGATATAGAACAAAGAAGATGACAGACATCCTTTTATTCTAAACAGGGAATATAACCATCGTCGGGGCTTTTGTGTCCGTATAATTTGAGGCGTCTGAATGACCTGATGATGTCATGTCTATTGTGATGTTTCACTGTGGACATCACCAACCTTCTATATGTAGCGGGGTCATTCTGCGCTGTGTTGAATTTTATTTAGAGGATAGTGAAGCTTGTTTATAGCTCCTTCTCTTCTGTCTGTAATAACAGAACATAATGAACAACACAGATCACTCCTGCTGCCTCCTTCACTCTCAAGGTCCAAAACAAAGACAGTAAAAGATATGATATTTACAATGAACAGCAATAATTTCCATTCAGAACAGTCTTTACATTCTTATAATAGCAAATTTCATACCACAATGATATAATTACAATGCAAATGCACACAGCTGTAATAACAGTAGAGTAGAAACAATCCAGATCACCTCCAACAATACGCTTTCACTGCACGAGGAATGGAGATCTTTAACAATGCTCCTTCAGCTGTCTGACTGATCATCATTAACAGGGTATGGCTTAGAAATAAATTACAGAATATGTGAAAATTACTACACAAGACATTAGGGGTGTGCCACAATAATAAAAACTTACAAATGCAAAATCCAAGATTCTCAGTTTTCTCCTTCAAAATAAAAATTCTCCGCATTTTCCTAATCAACATCAAAATAAAAGTTGTAGTGTAACAACGTCTCTCTGCTAGTCATACCCAGTCCAACAGGACACAGTGGTTATGACCTGTCATAAGACAGCCATAGCTGTATATGCTTCATCATCTTTTCTCTCGATGGGAGCAGTTTACTAAATGAACATCATGCTGCATTGGAGAAACCAGCGATTGAGACTTTAAGTCATTAGGAAAATAAGAGATAATAAATCAAGTGAGAAGTAGGATCATTTTCTGATAGACTGCTTTTTTAATTCAAGCTATTTTTGCTAAGTCGCCCCCTGCTGGCAATTAGAAAAAATGCAGGTTTAGGCACGTTGACTTCACTTTCCTGGCACGTCGGTGAAATCTGATGCGTGATGTCACTTTATCCTGAGTCTGAAGACGACAAAGTTTTCTCTGTCGTCTCTGTGTGACGTCAGCAACACAATGCTACATCATCCGCTACTAGCATCATCCACTACTAGCATCATCCGCTACTAGCATCATCCGCTAGCATAACACCCCATATCTCTGACTGAACTGTTGCTGGTTGACTTGCACTGTGGTTAATAAGGTGCAGACATGTGACATGGAAAGAGAATGTGTGGAATAAAAAACATATATATCTCCCCTTCTGCATCAGTTTTATTCCGTTTTTAAACGATTCATCGCAGGTTATAACATACATCACCAGAGACTTACAAAGTTGCATCCTGCAGGATTGCTGCCGTCTGTTTTGTTGACGGGGTAACTGGACAATATATTGTATCTTACAACTATATTAATTATAATCAACTGTCAGTTATAGTTTAAAGTGTCCTGAAAAGGACCTGGACCTGTTTCCTAATCCTGATTGTTTCCAGGATTAGTCAACTGTTACCAAACAAGTACTTGAGTTGGAAAAAGGAAGAGCCAATATAAGTTCAAGGAAGTGAATTATATTTGTATATGGGGAACAAATATAAAGAGAAATGGGGCAAAGAGGACCGTGGGATACAGTATTTTTTATCTTTCTATTTTTTTTTAGAAGTGTCCTTAAGTGTCTGCTGAATACCAAAAATGTATTTTTAATGCTACCAAGATATGTATGAATAACCACTGCTGTGTCTCAGGTTTGGTTTCATTACGTATGATTAAAGAAAAGAGCAGATCAGATCAGAGCGGTCAGGGAAGCACACAGAGGATATTGATCCTTGAACAACATAAAGTCTCTTTACTGTAATCACTTATGGTGTGTTGGTTTAACCTCCACGGACACAAGCTAAAGAAAGATCTCACACAATCAGACCAACAATCAGCCTCAGCAGCACAACTGACCGTCTCCATGAGCATCAGTGTGTGGAGCGCTGCCAGGCCAGATCAATATCAGATCAATATGTTATCTCAGGATGTCTGAGAGCTCCAAACATTCCCCTCTACATCCACTTCACCTGCACAGCACAGACACATGAGTACACAGTGTCCCAGGACGTTCATCCCTCAGTTTAATGTCCCACTAAAACATGAGAGCAACAAGACCTCTGAGTGATAAAACTGTCCATTCTCTCCTCTAAAGCAGCTGTTCTCAACCTTGGGGTCGGGACCCCAATTGGGGTCGCGAGATGATTTCTGGGGGTCGCCAAATCATTCTGGAAGTCAGCGTGTGTTAATGTGTTTTAGTCTTTTTGGTCACTTAATGTCTTTTTTTTGTAATTTTGTGTGTTTTTTGATTATTTTGTGTCTTTTCTGGTGATTTTGTGTTTTGTTTTTTTAGTCATTTTGTGTCTTTTTTGGTCATTTTGTTTCCTTTTTTGGTCATTTTGACTTTTTTTGTCATTTTGTGTCTTTTTTTTAATCACTTTTTGGTCATTTTGTTGCTTTTTTGGGTGATCTGAACTGTGAGTGAGATTCTGTTCAGTGAGTGGGGGTCGCGACTCAAAAAGGTTGAGAACTACTGCTCTAAAGGTCAAACACATCAGTGGCTTTGAAGCCTTTGGAGCCCAGGAGGTGTGCTGGAGAAAAGCTCATTTGTGCTCCTGATTTATTAATTAACTAAAATGACTTAATTATTGTTAACCAACTCACTATCCAATTAAATATGTAAAATGATTCTGAAGTGCTCCAGAACTCCTGAAGCGGAGTTTTTAGAGCTTTAGAGAAGAAGAAGAGTCCCCACAATGGGGAAATTCAACCTCTGCATTTAACCCTTTATCCTTTTTTACACACAAGTGAACACACCATGCAAGTGTGGAGGAGGGTTAGGTGCCTTGCTCAAGGGCACTTCAGTCCTAGACCTGTCAGTACCGGGATTCGAACCAGCGACTCTCCAGTTACAAGCCCGATTCCTACCCTCTAGGCCACGGACTGCCACTAATCTGCATTATCATTTAGTTTATGTCAAAACAGTCGGTTAAATGATGTCCAAGACAACACAAAGTAGATCCATTCTAGTTGATTTCTAATCCACACTGGGACTATTTTAATATAATAACACCACTGCCACTGAATCCGTCTCTTTGTTTCCAGTCATTTCCAATCTAAGCAATCAAACACTGTTAAGAAACCCCGTTTCTTTCAACACATGTGAACGACTGTGGCTCACACAGTGTGTGTGTGTGTGTGTGTGTGTGTGTGATTGAGTGGTCTCTAAGACTTGAAAAGCTCTATAAGTGTTGTCCATTTACCATTAAAGTGCATGTGTTCTTCCTTTACCTGTATTGATCAGCATAATGGCTGTAAAGGGATCTTGTGCCCATTGAATCCATCTTCATGTGGAGATGTTGAGGTCAGAGGTCAAGGGCGTCTCTGTACGGGGTGAATGGTTGTAGTAATGGATTCTTGTAGTTTCATGTGATGCCCTTGACCCACGCTGGACAGTTTTTTATGAAATGGATGTAAGTACTGAAGCGAGGACCAGCTGTGAGAATAAACTATTATTTTATTCTGTAAACTCATCATCTAGGCGAGCATGCTATAAGAGACAGTAAAGGTGATCTTTGCCTTTGGTGGGATTGTTCTTCTGCACACTGCAATGTACATTATAATACTATGAAAACATATTTAACTCGAGATATCATTCTCAGGCAATGATCACAAGGTGAACAGCATGAATACGACATTATTCATGTTACAAAGTGTGTTTTGTTTCTGATTTTTGGATGGCTGACCCTGTGCTGAGTCACCATCCCCAACAAACTGGAAATTAATGAGGAAGCCATGTTTTTTCATGCAGGGTTGTTTTCAAGTCTGTCTGGATTTAACTTGTTCTGGATGTGAACAGAAAGTAATCTCACAGAAAAAACGAATTCTCTTTGAATGTTCTATCTTCTGTGATCATGACATCATCAGTGGCTCTTCTGTGTGTTTGATGTTCTTCCCAAGTCAGCGAGGCTTCTCTCCAGGCTGCAATCCTACAATCCTACAATGTCATTTAGAGCCTTTTATCTAAAGCGACGTACAAATGAGAGTTAATACAACACAAGCAAAGATGAAGTCAGGAAACAAGGCGAGAGTAGAGCTGTGGTTCAGTTTGAGTCCATCAGGACGTCAGAGCTTTTAGAAACAAGGCTTTGAGTTTGATGACCGGCAGCCAGACCAAACTATGCAGCCAAGCTGCCCGTAGGAGTGAATGAGAGCGTGAATGGTTGTCCGTCTCCGTGTTGCCCAAGCTGCCCGTAGGAGTGAATGAGAGCGTGAATGGTTGTCCGTCTCCGTGTTGCCCTGTGATAACTTGGTGGTCTCTCCCCTCTTCTACACTGGTATTTAAAAATGCTCTGTTTTAGTGATTTAAAACTCAGTTTTCATGTGGACAAGAGACCAAAACATGTTGAAGTTTTAAGCTACAAAATGCTTCTTATGGCCTTTAAAATTACCTTTATGGTTGATTTTATTTAATTAGTTTATAGAAAAGGAAAAGGGTTGGAGCTGAGGTGGAATTTTTCCCACAGACCCATAAATCTTCCCAGATGATCCAGATCCAGATGAGCAAAGACGGTTTGGAAGTTCACTGAGAAAAAGAAGTAACAGTAACAGTAAACGGATCGTTTGTGATTGTGTGTGTGTGTGTGTGTGTGTGTGTGTGTGTGTGCAGCAGCTCTCTCCTCCTCACCATAATTGATTTTCCTTCATATTTTCATGCTTCTTAATCCTGACAGAAAGAGCCTCCGGCTGGTTGGGTAGATGGTGGAGGCTTCATGTTGATACTGAAACCGCTCGTCTCATCTTCTGATCTGACTTGATGCTGAGATGTGTGACTGACATCTATTACAGCGTTCCCAGTAGCTTCCCAGTCGTCCCAGCAGATCACCCAGTTATTCCTGTTAACCTTTATTCACCTTTTTAATGGATTTTCTCCTTAACTTTCCTCCGTTAGTTTTCTTTGAAGCAGAGAGCCGGTTGCTGTCATTCAGCTGTCAGATCTATTTCTCCATCGGTAACACTTCTTCCTCTCTCACACACATATACACACACACACACACATATACACACACATACACACACATATACACACATATAGGTAACTTTAATGGTTGTTAGCGGTGTTTGATCCTCTCTGATCGCTGTTGACAAAGCATTATTCCTGCTGAGTTTTTTTTTTTTAATCATTAATCTGCTTTGTGTGCATACAGTCCTGCTGTTTCTCCTTTTTTTTTTTTTTACTTAAGGTGTTTGAGGCAGACACACACTTGTGCAGACACACACTAAGCCTGTTGAGTGTAAATATTAGTGTGTAGCAGCAGGTTTGTCATAGCGGCTGACTCTGGGCCCCATCAGTAACGGACAGGATGAAGCTTGGACAGCAGCGAGCTGCAGAGCTGCAGAGCTGCAGAGGGATTATAGAAGGAACGGTTGGATCGAACATAGCAGCTCTGACACTCAGGTTACATGAACTCGATTCAGCCATCATGTTGGTGTGGAGATTCATTCGCTCTGAGCACAGTTCATCCAGCTAGCTAATGAGCTAATTTGTTAACTTAGGCTCCGTTTACACGAGGACGGTCTGAACAGAAGACGCAAAAGTGGCGTCGCGTCTTCACTTTTTATTCCTCGTTTAGACGAGCGTTTTCAGGAGGAAATCTGCTGCATACGGTGATCTAAAGTGTGTGAAATGTGATTGTATGCAGCCAGGCGGCATCACTTAAAGCCATAAGAGCATCTTTGGGCATGCAGAAGTTTTCACGCCACACATTTTCATCAGCTACTCCTTCCACAAAGTTCTCCTCCATCACTAGATCTCCCAGGTCTCGTTCACAGCCGTCTGGCTCCTCCCACCAATCGCTGCATCCAGAATGTGATGGAGGTAATTCCAGATCCTTCTCTGTTCACTAATACTATCTGTACATATCCTGGACATTTGGTGGAAAGACTCCTGTAAGTTTATTAGAGCTGCCAGAGCAGCTTGAAGGTCCCACCATGGAAATAATCCCACGTTTCTTTATTTCCTGTCCTGGAGCATGTATGTGACGTAAACACATACGTGACGTGAGCAGATCAGATCAGAGTTTTGTGTCTTGTCAGTGTAGACGACACGCTACGGAGGAGAGGATTACACTTTTACACTTTGGAGGGTGGTTTCAGATTTTAGCGTCTTTAAGCCCCAAAAACGCCGTCACCGTCTAAACGAAAGGCACTTCACATAAAATATTTTGTTGTTTTTACCCGCGAGCGTCCTGGTGTAAACGGGGCCTCAGTGAGTTGGTTTAATCCTCCATCTGATGTAGAAATCATGTAGAAAGGTTGTTAATATCTACTTATTTGCCACATACATGACATCATACTAGTTATTAAGTTGTTAGCTGGTTTTGCTAACATTTGCAGCTTACATTACAGTCGAGAAATACACAGTTGAATCTATTTGTTTACAATTTCGTGTTTGGTTTTTGAAGGGCTAAGAAGAGACGTGAACACTTTGTATGATGGGTATTGTTCTTGCTTTCCTGCCATGCACACTGCTTCAGTATGTGTTAAACCCTTGGACTCTATATGAAGATGGACAGCTCAACAGCTCTTTAAAAGTGAAGCCAAAATATGTCAATCACCCCCTGGTGGCTGGCTGCAGTATAAGCTATAAGCCCCGCCCCCTCCATGTTAGTGAATGGGACAGACGAGACTAAAAACTCAAAGTACACGTCAAATACATTTTCCTCAGAGATGGATATATGATCATTTTAGGTAGTTTTGAACATTCTCATGTATGTTTCAGTGTTCATTTTTCTGATAAGCGTGTTAATGAATGAATTAATGAATTATTTGGTGATATAAAAGGCATGGGGCTGTGATTAGGTCAGGCAGGTGTTTTGGGCAGGAAATACTGGCTCCGCGGATATTTTGGCTTAACTTTTGCACAGTGGGAGAAAGTGGAGATGCAAGATTTTCATGATATGATCATTGTATATGGTATAATAATATAATTATTATTATTTTTCCTAATGGAAAAAGAGTGTAAAATGTCTCTCTTTTGAAAAGGAGTTAAAAAAGAAATTCAAATTACAAGACCATAGATACCATAGATGTGATGGTGTGATAAGCATCAGTACCTGGTGAAATGCTTTATCACTGCAGCTCTATTGCTGACCTTTGATTAATCACACGGAGGAGTTAATCAAACTCTCAGTCGTTCTTCTAGTTGTTTAGATGGAGACATGCAGAGTGAACATTTACTGAAGGCCTACACCACACCACATCACTGCGTGGCACCTATAGTGGCGCTGGCGTCTGGTTGTCCCTTTGGGGTCTCATTTAATGGAGAGCTGAGCAGCGATGCTGTCCTTCAGATGACAGGAAACATATGGTCCTCTCCTGCTGCTTTCTCCTTCTCTGGGGCTTTTTACATCCTGGTGAACCAACGTTCTCCACCGTTAGCTACATCTCAGTATGTGTCGCACAGAATGCTGCATAAGTCAGTGCTAAGATGCTATATGGTTGATAAGTGAGGCTGTTGTTTGCGTGCAGGGTTGTTATTTTCTGTGTTGCATGCATGGATACATACATTTTGATCTACAGAACATGTCTAGAGGGTCTCACAGGAATTATGCAAATGATTGTGTGCCTGTGCATACTCGGTCTGTGTGCTCAAGAGTTACAAATGTTGATCAGGAAGAAAATGAAACCTCAAACTGTGATGGTACTTATTTTATTATTTTATTTTTCTAACTGGAAAGACCGTTGTGCTGCAGAGCTCTGATGCTTAACGTCTGATGAATAAAAAGAGACTGGGCTGAATTTTCCCTTTAACCTCGATGTTTGTGTCCTTCCAAATTTATTACACATTTTAAACGAATTTCAGAAAATCAACAAAACATAAAAAAAATTAATAATATTAATTCCATCCACTACTGTAACATGGACATGCCAATACTGGGTGTTGGAGGTGGAGATAAGCAGTCGGCAAATATTACACTGGAAGAAGACGGCCTCATTGAAATCATTGAAGAACTATATGGAAATATGACCAAAAATTAGTAAAAGACGAGCTTATTAGCAAACCCTGTGGAGCCTCAGCCTCTCTCTGTACTGTAGACTTCACTATTTACACCCAGACAGTGTTGTAACCATTGGCAGTGCTGGGTCTCACCAGTAATGAGGAGCTAATCTGGCTAAGAGTCTGTGTGTGCATTTTGTTTTTATCGATCGTTTCCACCTCAGCCAAGAGTAAAAACTTTTTCAGAATATTTCAAGACACTGATAAATCATAACAACAGGTGGTGAACCGCAGGCTGGCAGTCAGAAGGAATGAAATGGGATTTATTGTTTCATTCTGTTTTACCTTTGAGTTCAGAATAATGGAATTTCACTGGTATTGGTGTCAACCAATGTTCTCATATTCTGTGTTCACACTGCATGCTGCAATATGAACAGTTGGCTCCATCAGATAAACTCTCAGTCCGTAACTGATCTGCCCAGTGGCTGGACGCTGTTTTACATTTCTAATTAACTGTTTAGTTTCTACTTTTAGAAGTAAGACCACTCAGGATGCAGCCAGCGGCATGAGATCAGAAATAACTCAGTAATCTGGAGCAGGAGGCGCATGTGTTACTGTCAAATGAGCCATAATGTTGGAAATGGAAATGAGATCACTGAAACAGGCTCACACTCACTAAAAGTGTCTATTTACTACTCAAACCCTGCCTGAGTTGTTTTTTGTTCATCACAACATTTTTGCAACATATTTTATTGGACTCAATTTTTTAAAGTGGTTTGGTGTCCAATGGGACCAATGGGACCAATGGGACCAATGGGACCAGTGGGACCAATGGGACCAATGGGACCAGTGGGACCAATGGGACCAGTGGGACCAATGGCTGCTCCAAGCTGTTGGCTGAGATGTTACAGTTGGCAGCATGTCTGCAGGATCATTAGGCCTGTTGTGTCATCATACAGCAGTGCTGTGGGCCTCTGGACCACAGGTACAGGCTTATTACCTGTATTACCACAGGTACAGGCTTATTACTGCAACATGACACAGCTGCATGTCCTACAGCTGATTCACTCTCAGTTAATTCAGCCTTTTAATGGTTTATAACAGACCCAAAAACACTGTCCACAATGTCTTTCTCTTCAATGAAAGCTTATCATTTGTCAGTATAAGACGTCTCCTTCACCTTTACTACTTGCCAGCACTTCACATTTATGAGTAAAATGCTAAATGGCCTCAGCATTAAATATGGTTGGAGTTTTATTGAGTAAATTACATTCAGATTCTACTTAAGGCCCCATACACACACACACACATGTTTTCATTTATTCCACTGATTCTTATGCTGTCCCACATTCAGACTTGCAAAAAAAGCTGCAACGTCCTGTTTTCTAAGTGAATAATGAATAAATATAGAAGAGAGCAATCCCAGACTGAGGCAGCAGTTTGTAGTCTGATAGTGTATTTGACTAAACAAAGTGATAACATTTCCAAACACAGTGCCTGTATTTGCATACTTCCATACTTCCATGAAGTACACTGTGTACTTATTTGTGTATTGCGTAACTTTTGACACTCTCAACACTAAGCAGAAGCTCGTAGATCAGCCAGTAAGAGTCATGGGACCCCACTCCATATTATCAGTTATTGAGTTGAGGCTGATAAATTAACCCATTAATGGCTCCTACAGAAGACTAAATAGTGGTACCTCATGAAAAAAACACACTATATAACTTAAATGTACATTTAAGTTATATAGTGTGTTACAGAGCAAAGATAGTAATGTCACACTCTTTCACACACTTTTAACCGTTAATAGTGCAACGTCCAGGTTCTCGTTGTGTAAAACATCTTTGATTGCATGAAGTGCATTCACACTGGCAGCATGTAAAGTGGAAGTTCAGAAATATGCAAATTGAACGCTGAAACGACTAAACTGCCAATTTCCTATGATTAGGCTGATCAATGTGGAGGTGCCCAGAATATAAAAAAACAAGTTAAATTAATTCAGTTGTATAGGCTTTACTCAGAATAAATGGGAGAAGCAGTGAGAATTCATGCGTGTGACAAAAGTTTAATCTGACCATGCCTTTAACATTATGAACTGTTTAAACAGTATCTGCGGCCAGTAAACACGTATGGAGGTAGTTACTTTTATCCCAACCCTGAAGATGATTTTTTAACCAAGTAGTTTGTGTATCTCAACTTAACCAAGTGGTTCCATTTCCTAATGTTGTTGTCATGTTTAAAACAGCGATTGTGCAACCATTTCATCATTTTAATGAAGAACGTTTTGCAAACCTTTGTGCACACGTTTGATGTAGAAAACACTCAAACCATCAGGATATGTTGTTGCAGTCCACTTCGTCGTATTGAACAGAGTCGTCATAAACTTTACTTGCTTTTTCTACTGGGACAAATTTTGAAATGTCTCCTGTGCAAAAACAGACTCAGCTAAAAACATCTTCATGCTTCTGTTTCAGGTCCTGTACGGTATTGTGCTTCCTGTCTCACTGCTCACTGGTAACATCAGCGCTTTTCTTCTTATGACTAATCAAAATGTGGAAAACGGTGTATTCCTACAGGACCTCAGCAAACTCCCAGCAGAGCTCTGCTCACTTTATCTTTCTCCAGCCAGACGGATAGAAAACACCTGTGTGGGTGTGCTGGGACTCTAATCGTTTTATTAATTTGGTTCCTTTCTATCCTGGGAAGAGCTGAAACTACACTGAGCAGAGCCACCTGTTGATGGAAACACCACTGTTTGTTTGCACTGGAATCTTCAGCTGCTTTTCTCTTGCATTACGTTTTACTTTCATGAAAGCACAAACATAAAAGACCCATTTAAGATCATTAAAATTGCATTGCATACTTTTGAGAAATTGAATTACCACTCTGTGCGAAATTAAATCTCACCCTGGTTCTTGGACAGATTCCACTCCCAGATCCTCTCATCAGACAATCCCATTACAGAATTAGAAGAGGAAGCTTTGCCAGTGGCTCAGTTTCTTTTTTTTCATGTGCATCTTCATCTCTGACTCTGCAAAACCTCATTGATGAGAGAGATATGTTAGAAGGATTTGTCTTTTCAAACATATGCGCTTATTTATTAGTGTTGGATCGGTGTAAATAAATTGGTTTTATATTAAGCAAACCTGTTGTACCAGGTTTTACCACTAGGTGTTGGCCTTGAATCAGCATTCTCTTCTGAGTGGAACATAACAATGTATTATTGAAAACTTTTGCAGTGCGATTCGTATGAAAACATGATGACGAGCCCAGTTTTAACATGTTGCACACACAAGATGATCACTTTTAAAAAATGTCATGATCGCTTTTTAAACGTGTTGTTAATGTTGTAAAAGGGTGAAGTTGAGGAAACAGAAAGACTTGCTGTAGGTTAGCCATTAAAACCACTTTCCTAATGTTAGGAAACACTACTTCCAACAATGGGATAATAATAATAAAATGTATTATTATTATTGGGACATGAACAGGTGTCTTGGTTGGAAGGAAGTCCTGGGTTTGTTCCACCTCACGTCCCTCCCGAAGGTGGACTTACGTAGCTTTTAACACTCTATTGCGTCAGTTAGTCAGCAGATAATATTTCTTGGGATAGCTACAAAATGTATTAATTAACTAATTTAAACAACCTGTGTCATATCCAAACATAAATATAAATATTTAGTTTTTGTCATTAGTAGACATCCATGCAAAATAATAAGATTATAAAACATTTCAACAGATTTATTAGTAAGTAGTACTTGTATCAGGTTGTAATTATTTTATTAAACAACAAAACAATGGATGGATGGATGGATGGATAGGAGGACTGCACAGTGCTTGTAGGGGGCGTGGTCTGCTTATGGGCGTGGCCTCGACAGGGCGTGGTCTCTGTAGTGGGCGTGTCCTTGGTTGGGGGCGTGGTCTCAGCAGCCCTGCAGTAAGCAGTGTGTTGTGTGCATGTGACTGAAGAATAACAGATATTCAAGCGTACTTGCATTAAATCTGATTGGTTTAGTCAAGACTATGCTAAAATAGATTTATTCCAGCTATATTTAAGTTCCCTGTTAAAGGCCAACCTTCAGTTTTGTAAATTCACCATTTATTTCCCTTAATTCTCCTTAATTCCCATGGAAAGTTTCCAACTTTGGAATTTTGCAGCCCTAGCCATCCATGAGAGCAGCCTGAAGTCGTCGTTGTGTTGAACAAGTCGTTCTCTGAACTGAAACACACTTCACTGTCTTTATTTTATTTTGGCCAAATTGAGAAATGGCGCTCCTCCCTTCTTCTTCTGTTTGCCCTCTCCCTCGCTCCTCAGGTTGAGTCGCCCCCTGGTGGCTGAGATGCATCATTGCTTTTGTGAAATCCACTGATGTTGTTCTGCAGTGCAGACTGCTACGTGTTTCATCTCTTTATTAAACATCAGATCGCCAAATTCCATGTGATCGACCAAATTCTTACCAGCCATGAATCGATGGTGGATTATTGTGTAATGTATTCTGACAGTGGGTTATTCCTCTCTGCAGCAGTTTGATCTGGTCCTTCCCGGCTCGGCACTAACTGGTGGACAGTCAGTGAGTCTGTTTATAAACTAACATGGTGTTACTGTATGTTAATCATGTTGTCATAATGCTTATTATAGATGCAATACAAGTTAGATTTATCACTCTTACACCACTGGCACACATTTGCAAGAATGTGTCACACTTTCTTTGCCAGTTCAGCTGGTTTGCATTATAATAAACCAGTTTGAGTTTGTACAGTTTGTACCAGAGCAGCAACAGGAAACTGTCAACTCTGCTTGTTCCAAGTATCAGGTCTTTGCAGGAGACTCGATTAGACTTTAAATAAATGGCTTGCATTGAACAGGACATGTCGTTGAGTTTTTATGTAGTTTTAGCCTTTTGGGTATCGCTGAAGAAGACATAATAAATGTTTCTATCTGTAATATAATTTAAAGAGAGTAATACTGCAGCCAAGTTGAGTTATGAACCAGACTCTTCAGGATGCAAATGCACACACTCTCTCTCTTTTTGTGTCTTTTTCTCTCTCACGCACACAGAGAAAGATAAAGCTCCGTCTCCACTGGCCTCTGGCACACATGGGTCTATTTAGCTTTAACAAAATTATTTCATTCTGTTTCTCCTCTAAATCTGAAATGTATCTCATCTGACAGAGAAGAATGGACTCAAATTCTGCCCACTCTATTTTCTTTGTTCGCCGTCCATACTTCCCTGTTTAAATGGAGCCCATCAGCCAGAAATGAGAAAAGAGAGAATAAGTTCCTATTCATCTTTAAAATGCGTGTAGAATTAATTACAGCGAGGTGTTTACTAGATTTATTCAAGATGAAGTAGAATGAGATGCAATTTTATTTTGAAGGGAAAATATTCACTGTGAATGGGAATCAGCAACTCTGTTGAATGATTTCTTACAAAAATGCAATGATTCAAACCGCATATAAAGCACTTATTTCTGTTCAGAAGAAGTGATGAAAACAATGTTCTTCACTGTAACTCACATCTCAGCTGCCACATGTTCACCACAAATCAAATCAAAACGCTCGATCAAACCTCGGCACTCAGTGAGAAATGCTACAGATCAGTCACTCTTATTTAATTTGACTGATTTTGCCAAACCCCCAACAGGAAATGAAGTGTCAGTTAGTTTGCTCAGGATGCAGAAGTCTTACGCCAGCTGTAATCAGCTGATTGAATCACTGCTAAACCAGTATGCTGTTACTGGTGATACGACAGAGATGAAGGATGAAGGAAAGCACCGAGCAGGATTCGAACCAGCTCCCACCGTGTTTTAAGGACTAAGTCTAAATCTTATACTCTCTACAGATGAGCATGAGAAATTAAAACCCATTTAAACTCGCTAAAATTATTCCATGAAGTGAAAATATCTGTTGACGAATTAGATGATGTCTGAGGATTTGGTCTTGTGTTTTTTTATTAGGTGAAGTTTCCTGGTGGACTGAAAGCTTTTCTTGATGCTAAAGTAAAGCTAACCGCTAACTGTAGCTGCAGTTAGCTAGCTCAGCTAGCCGTGCTGCTCTCAGTGTTGTTGTTCAGCTTGCATGAGAGCTTTGGAGGTATCAGGGTTCTCAAATCTGGAATATAAGCTTTTTTTTATGAAAATAATAAAATAAATTATAATAATGCAAATAAAGCTATTGCACTTGTTAAGAGAGTTTCAAAGTGCTTTCCAAGGAAAAAGAAACAGGATCATAAAACAAAGGAATAAAAAACTAGATGAAACAGGATATGACTGACAGCTCAGAAAACCATATTTGAAACATTTCATGTATTTTGAATATCAACATGCTTACAAAGAAATCCAACGAAGGTTTTAAATTCCATTAAAAAAAGAAGAAGAAAAGAAGAAGAGATGTTGGGTGTGTGAGTGCTCATTCACTGTTGTCATGGTAACCAGTGATGGTCGTCGCCTCAGCCTTGAACAAAACCATTTTATTTCAATGCAAAGTATTTGTTTGGAGTTTTTCCCTTTTTTTCTTTCTCTTTTGTTGCCTTTACTGGAGTTTCAATGTATTTAGCTACAAATCTGCCCGGTAACAGACGTCATTGTTGCAATGGCCTCTATATATAATGGCCATATACTGATTCAAGGCTTCTCCAGGAAACATCGGCCTGTTTCTTCAGCTCCAGCGCTTCATCAAGAGCTTTTGGTGTTTGGTGAGAGGGAACATGAAGCATCAGCTATCCTCGCAAGTTTATTTTGTGTGTTATGTGCCAGCTTAGTTTGGGAGGGTTTGATTGGAGGATGAAGGTTTCATTCTGTGCTTCATGACTTTTTTTTTTAACTAGTTGGTTTTCAGATCTTCCCACATCAATTTTCCAAACTCAGAGAAATCACACAGAATTAAGATGGCAACAGCACAATAACGTCCAAATGACAGATTTCAATTTATATCAACCGGAGTAAAGAAGAACAGGGTAAATATGGCATGAAACCTTTCTGTAATAACCGTTTTCAGTGTGTGTGTTGGTCAGAAGAACCAGGCCGTCACTGTGTTGTGTTGTCATGTGTTGTGTTGTGTTGTCATGTGTTGTGTTGTCATGCTGTGGTCATAATGGTGGTGCCATGATTGCCTTTCATGCCTTTGAGCAGCTCTCCTTCATGCATGCAGGTATGTATGCAGGTGCACACATTCACAGTTGGGTTATAAAAACTGAGCAACTATGTAACAGTTAGCTTCTTGCTGTCTCTCTCCTTTAGATCAGCTCTTAATAATAATAATAATACATTTTATTTGGAGGCGCCTTTCTTGGCACTCAAGGACACCGTACAAAAAAGATAGAAAAGATTCAGCAATAAAATACAATAAAATACACAGAATTAATAACAATACAATACAATAGATAGATTGGACAGGGTAATTGTGATCAGAGGGAATAAGCAGTTTTAAACAGATGTGTTTTGAGTTGTGATTTGAAATGGGGGAGTGAGTCAATGTTCCTGAGTTGGGGTGGTAGTGAGTTCCAGAGGCTATAAAGGAGCTGCTGGTTGAGCTGTTGTCACCACTCACATGTGTTTCCGTCCCTCTTGGACTTGGCGGGGCTCCGGGCGGCCAGAGACCAGTTTGTGGGCTGCAGAGACCAGTTTGTGGGCTGCCAGAGACCAGTTTGTGGGCTGCAGAGACCAGTTTGAGTCCCTCATGTTTGCGGTTGTCACAGGTGTGGCGATGTGTGTCGAGACGTGTTTAGCAGATGCGGCTGCAGCAGACGATGACAGGCTGCTGGTTAGTTTATATGATACACACCAACACACACTGCTGACATTTCTACCTGCAGGAGAGGTTAAAGGAGACATTATGGATCAGCCTGGTTCATCTGCCCTTTTCTCTTTTCCAACATCGTCTTCTGATTGTATATATATATATATATATATATATATATATATATATATATATATATATATATATATATATATATATATATATATATCAACTCAGTGTTGAGGGGTCTACACATGCAGTGATTACATCCAGGTGCTAATCCCATAACGCTCTGTTACTTTGACATGTTGGGAGTTAATCTGTTTGCTGTTTTACTGAACAGGAAGTGTTAGCTTTGGGAGTGGAGCTGTGGTGATTTAATGTGCAGTTTACACATTAAAAGAGCTGAATGGAAACACCTTCATTCTGAAGTTATTACGCTTGGCTGGTGTATTGAAAAGGAAAATGCAATAATGTGCAGTGGAAACAGATTTAGCAAACACATGATGGGTTTCTGGCTTTGTGCTACTAGGCCAATTATTTTTAATTCATTTGTGATCTGATAAACAGAGAAAAGAGCAGGAGTGGGTTAAAGGGGTTAAAAAAGAAACTTTTTAAATTGTTTTTCACAGTCTGAGGGTTAATTGGCACTTTTAATGACATCATCTTGTAGTGCAACCATGATTTATCATTACCTACTGCTTATATCAATAAACCAAATTCTAATAATCACATAACCGTTGTGGATGAAACAAACATTAATTTGCTTTTGCTGATTTAAAATCAGCATCTCAGTAGGGCTGGGCGATATGGACCAAAAGTCATATCCCGATATATATTTACAATATATATCCCGATATTTTTATTGCAAAGTGAGAGCAAATGTTCAGTTAAAGTCAAAGCTAAATATGACATGTAGTAGTAAAAGTAGTTTTATTGAAACCGTTTATTTAAGGGAACATAAATACTGAATAATAACAGGAGTACCTTATATAGTAAATAGATAAATAAATCAAAGCTCCATAAAGTGCACATTTAAATAAAAATATATCTCAAATAAAAATATGAAATAAAATATGAAATAAAATAGGCAAATCTTTTTCTGAAATAATATATTTATATGAGAAAAGAATAACAAACATTACAAAATAACTAAATATGACAAACCCTAGTAAGGGCAGCATTTATATATAAAGACAGAAAGAAAATGAACTATATCGATACATGTGATATGGTCTAATTCCATATCACATTATAAATATATCAATATATTTTATATGGATATAACGGCCAGCCCTACAGGCCGTGTGCAGGCGCTGAGGCTAAACTGTCGATTGTCAGTAAATAAAGAATCATCAAACTGTAGTAAACCAAAATGTCTTGCATGTATTTAATAAAGATGTTTGATGTGGTTGTGAATGATTCAGAGTTGTTGAAAGGAACTTTGTGACAGCGCTGGGTGGAGTAACTTTATTATATTATAAATAACCTGAAGAACATTTTCCATAACTGGATAGTGATATTTGCTTGGTTGGATCTGGTGCTGATTGGTCGAAGGCTTGATTTGTTTCCCGTATGTTGCCACATTTCCCTCCTCTCACCCAGCAGGTCACACCAGGTTATATATGTTCTACTTATTAACTGGGATTGTTTGTGTGCTGGGAATGTTTCCATAGGAGGGAGGCTGTGAGCGTCAGCGATGTGAGGCTGAAGGAGGATATCTGCGGTATAAGAGAAGCATTTAATGGAGGAGTCCAGGGAGCACATGGCTGATTTAGGATCTAGATTCTGGCTCTCTGCATTCTCCATGGACACTGAGAATGGTATGTACTGGCCAAGCCTTCTCCTTCACATGTGCTCTCTCTCTCTCTCTCTCTCTCTCTCTCTCTCTCCCTCTCTCTCTCTCTCCCTCTCTCTCTCTCTCTCCCTCTCTCTCTCTCTCTCTCTCTGTCTCTCTCTCTCTCTCCCTCTCTCCCTCTCTCTCTCTCTCTCTCTCTCTCTGTCTCTCTCTCTCTCTCTCTCTCTCCCTCTCTCTCTCCCTCTCTCTCTCTCTCTCTCTCTCTCTCTGCTCATCTGGACTCTGATGTGTTCGCCCACGTTGGACCCTTTTTTAAAGCAGTGGTGCCATGTTGTCAGACAGAAACTGGCTGGTTGTGAACGCATTAAGAGCCGATGGGATCATCTGCCAGCAGCTCTTTCCAACCCAGATGTCTCCTCAGTGGAAGTGGTGATGATTTGAGCAAAATATCAGCGCTGGGAGCCAAATATCTCCACTATTTTAATATGCAAAACCAGGATCGGCACCAGGCAGTAGCTGGGAATTACTATAGCAACTCCAAGTCAACTACAGGTCAACTACAGGTCAACGCCAAGGTTTTCAATATGAAACCAAAATAAATACATAAAAAAACTGATGCTATACATACATATATATATATATATCATATATAAAGAGAGTATAAGTTGTTTTTATACTTTCATACTTTATACTTTTACGTTTGTCCTAACAAACAATATTTTCTCAAACTAAGTGTGAACAGCTCAAGGTCAGGGGTCATGAACATGGCTAAAGTCAAATAATCGATAATTTAAAAAAAATGTTTTATTCATTAAAAACAAAAGTAGGAAACCTTCACCACAATGACAGGGCTGTAGTTGCCAGTTAATTGTCTGCTAATTGATTCAGTTTTCCTGCTGTACTTGTTTTGTGTGGAAACAGAGTGATAGTGTGTGAAGTAACTGAAGCTGTCAGATAAATAAAAACAACAGTAGAAAGTGGCATGTAAGTCAAACACTCAAGTACCTCAGATGGTAGTTATAGCCAGTCATAACCCTGCATTGTAGCCCAGACCACACTTGTACTTTTATTTTGAAAATTGATGAGTAACTCATCCCAATCATATAACAACAACTAAGTTACTGCAGTGAAAAAAGCTGCTGTTTCTACATGCAGTGAAAACACTTTGACTTCTTCATCGACTGACTCTTTGGGTTTCTACGGGCTGACATGCTAACTGTTCAGGTCACTGACATGCTAACAGTTCAGGTCACTGACATGCTAACTGTTCAGGTCACTGACATGCTAACTGTTCAGGTCACTGAGGTGTTCAGGTGCTGAAGCAGCACAGTGTGAAGAGTGAAGAGTGAAGGAACGTAACGACAGGAGAGAACATCACTGTCTCTGTCAGATCATCTGCTATCTGTTCCACTGCTCTGACCTCCTCTATGAGACAGGAAACAAGATGTTCCTCCGTTCTCCCTGGAGGAGGCAGGAGGAGTAATAGAGGAGTAATAGAAGGGAAACAGGGCTCAGTCTCTGCTGAGATGAGGACTTTTTTCCCCACTTCTGAAAAGCCAGTTTCCTTCTGAATGGTTTCAGAGTTATAAAGTAGAGCTGAAGGACGAGGAGAACCTACGATGAGAGACGAGATGAAAAGAAAAAATAGATGCCGTTGCTGTGTTTGTGAAGCGTGACGTCTGCTGAAGGAGCAGATTCAGGGTCACCTCCATCACCTCCCTCAGTTCATCATAACACACACACACACACACACACACACTCTCTGATGTCTGCCACTAGCCAACTTCACCTAATCTACCTACTGCTGGCTTACACCAACAGATGTTTTACTGCAGTCTGTCATCTCCATGGTTACGTGTAAGGTAGTAATCTGTTTCATATCAGTCTTTTCCTAGTCTTGGGTTTGATCATATCAAACGTGTTTGATCATGTTTCGCAGGTCGCAGTGACGTAACACAATCACTAACCAAAAGATGAGTGGGGGAAAGGTCCCTGGTGACAGTAAGGTCATCCATAAAAGCTCTGATGGGCGGCTGACGTACACCTGACTTGGTGAGGGGTCCTCTGCACTCCACCTCTGCTGACTTGACAAGCATGTTCATGGCTAAGGCGAACAGAATCACTGAGACTGTGTGACTCCAGCCGATGTGATGCTGATGTTACTGTTCCAGAGGTGACTCTCAAACTGAAGCAGTTGTAATAGTCCAGTATGAGGTTTCTGATTTCGCCTGGAACATGATGCCGGTCGAGTGAGGTCTCCACCAGCTTGTGTGGAATAGACCCATAGGCATTGGACAAGTCAAGCCACAACACTGCCAGGTCCCCGCTGCCCTCCCGGGCCTCTCGGATGAGCTGGGTGACAACTCCCGTGTGCTCGACGCATCCTGGCACCTCCGGGATCCCCCCCTTCTGCACAGAGGTGTCAATGTATGCATTCTTCAGGAGGAACTCCGTCATGCGTCGGGCAACAATGCTGAAAAACACCTTGCCCTCCACACTCAGGACCGAGATGTTTCTGAACTGCTCGATGGTGCGTGAGTTCTCCTCCTTTGGAATCCATACGCCCTCTGCATGCCTCCACTGCTGAGCCACCTTCCCCCTCCTCCAGATGACCTTGAGGATCTTCCACAGTCGCTTCAAGAGCCTGGGGCACCTCTTGTAGACAACATATGATACCCCACTGGGACCTGGAGCTGAGGTGGATCTAGCTGCTCTGACGATGTCTTCAACTTCTCCCAGGGATGGTTCTTTGATGTTGAAGGCAGACGTGGGCTCGGGCGGGGTTATCAGAACGCTGCAGGGTCCGAGGTCCTGCTCCCTTGCGCTGTCGCTGTAGGTTGCCCTGAGGTACTCGTCAACCTGTTCCTGAGAGCAGGCCAATTGTCCTCCTCGCTTCTGCCCGAGGATCTTCTTGGTGAAACTGAACGGGCTTGCAATAAAGGCAGCACGCTTCTTGGCTCTCTCCTTCCCCTTTTCCTGTGCCATTCAGCTCGGCAGAGTGTTGTCAGGTCCCTCCTTATGTTGTTATGGAGCTCTGCAAGCCCGGCCTTCTCTTCTTCTCTTGCCTGCTTGTACTGCCGTCCCAGCAGTCTGAGCTCTTGCCGCAGTTGTTTGATATTCTTCTGCCGTCGGTTAGGCTCCCCTTCACCGCTGGTAGGGCGCCGCTCTTTGGTGCCAAACCTCTCAGCGGCAATGCTGACAATCATCGCGCTCATTATGCGCAACTTCAGATCAGCATCCCCTCTGGCTTCGAGAACCTGATTGACATCCTCATTTAACTGGCACCACTCTTTCACCTTTTTGGCCGAAGGCCACTTCACCCGACGGTGTTCTGACTGCCTGACTTGGGGTGGGGTTTGTGGAGCATGGAGGGTCTGGGCACTGTGGCGTGACTCCGGGCCGGGCTCCTCCTCCGTCTCACCAGGCACTGGTCCTGTGCGTTTCACCACTTGCCTTCCAGTCAAGCATCTCATTTTGGTCTGGTGGATCTTCAGACCACGCAGGTTTTTGCAGACCTTGCCACATAAGCAAACTGCACTCGTAGTTGTCATTCCATTAGCTTGGGTCGATACCTGTGTATCCTTCCTGTTGGGGTGCTCATCCCCCCCCCCTCTCGGGCACCCCTGAGGGTATAACTCTTCAGGGTTTTCCATAGCTTATTTGGGTACCCCCTCACAGGAGCTGCAGGTTGGGGTGCTAGCCCTCCCTGCTGGTTTATTATACACCCCCTGGTGCAACCTTGACACATCATCAGTGATGTAACCTGGGGTCATCGGGTGTTTTGGGTCTTTCAACATCAGACACCCTCGCCCAGGTGACCCAGTCGAGGATGATCAGTCCCCGGCTTGTGTCTAGGTAGCTTGTATGGCCCATGGATCACCCCTCTTGATCCACAGCCATCTTGATGCCTTCTCAGCAGCATCAGTAGTGTTCCTGATGGCTTTCTTGCTGTGCAGTCCCCTTATGCCCAACATCTTGAGAGCCCTGCGGAGTGACTGGCCTGCGAACCCACAGCATCCAACCTCAATGGGGTTACATTGGGTCTTCCATTCGTTTCGTCTGCATTCGCTTGCCAGCTCTTCATACTTGGCCCTCTTCCTCTCAAATGCCTCCTCCATCCGGTCTTCCCAGGGCACAGTCAACTCCAACAGTATCACCTGCCTTGTTGATTCAGACATGAGAACCAAGTCCGGCCTGAGTGTTGTTACTGCGATGGTCTCTGGGAACTTGAGCTGTTTCCCCAGGTCCACCTTCAGCTGCCAGTCCCTAGCAGTGGCCAGGAGCCCTGCTGCTTGGCTTGCGCATTGTTGTGGCTTCTCTCCAGCTTTAACAAAGCTGATGGAGTGCCTAGCTGGCTGTTGTTGCTTACTGAGAGAGATCCCGGTGCAGATGGTATCTGCTATGACCCTCAGCACCTGGTCATGGCGCCACCGGTAGCGTCCTTCCCCCAGGGCTTTTGGGCAGCAGCTAAGGATGTGCTCCAGTGATCCTCTCCTCTGACACAGAGGAGCGGGTGTTTCTGCCAGTCCCCAACAGAAGAGGTTGGATGGGCTGGGGAGGACATCGTAGACTGACTAAAGACCTGCTCGAGAGGGTCTCCTCCACTCCTGCTCGAACCTCTTCCTGGATGAGCTGAAGCCTCTCCTTCCCCTGTGTCTTGTTGTACTGAGGTCTTGGGTTGCTCCCAAGCCCTGCCCGGCCTGACGTAACTGATCCAACAGATGGTATCTGCTATGACCCTCAGCACCTGGTCATGGCGCCACCGGTAGCGTCCCTCCCCCAGGGCTGGATAAGTACCTCAAACAACCCCAAAATCCAAATTATCCCTTTAAAAATACATATGAAATGAGTGGAACATGGAAAACATCAATTTTAAAGTATAATCGGCCAAAGTGACAACAACAAACATGTCGTTTTATGTGATATAGTGAAACGCCTTTTAAAATTTGAATTATGTCATAATAACATGTCGTTTGAAATGCAAATAAAAGCAATAGAAACAAATAAGAAGCAGGGGGGATTGTAGTCTAGCTCCAAAGCAGTTGGCTGTCACTCTCCATGTGGGGCAGAGCAACTCAACGAGACAGAAACAACATAATTAGAGCTCTTGTTTAGCTCCATTACTGCCATTGCACTCCGCCTACTTTCTCTCCATAGTCTGCCTAATTACACACTCCTCATCACATAGAGGCTTATTGATTTAAATAAAATAATTGGGAGGAACCTTAATGAGAATGTGGAACACTCTGTTTCCTTGATTGACTTCATTATCGGTCATGTGATCCTTAGAGGTCCTCGATGTGTGATGAGCAGTTTTCAAATGATTTACTGTCACACATTTCCACTCTACTTCCTTCTGCTTCTCTTTCTGCTCATCTCTGAGTTTCACCGCAGGACAAACATACATATTGTGCACTTAAATGGAAATGTGTGGGAGGGGAGAGGCACACACACACACACACACACACACACACACACACACACGGACTGAGTAATGAAAGGAGAAGTCAAATGTGAATGAAAAGGGACTGACATGTTTCACACTCTGCACGGTGTTAATGATTCAAACTAAAGGTTAAAAAGCAGAATTGTTGTCCAGAATGTTTTATTCATCAGCAGACGGAGAGACAGCGCTGCATCTGATGATAATTAGCATTATGAGCTAAAAGTACCACGTCTTTCTGCCCGAGAGGAAAAAAGGGGGAAAATGTGTGTGTGTGTGTGTGTGTGTGTGTGTGTGTGTGTGTGTGTGGCATATAAACAGTGCAAACAGTGGCTTTAACTCAGTTTGTAGAAGCAAATATCCCTTGGGAGGTGTAACTGTTACAATGGCTGCACACAGAGAGAGAGAGAGAGAGAGAGAAGCGTGACTGTTGGTCGTGTAGTTTGATTTACATAAACAGCGTAATATTGTAATATTGAGGAATATTCAAAAGGAGAAACTGTGACTCACACGGCTGTTTGTGCTCATACAAATCACTGAGCATGGTTGTGCAGATATTTTCTGTCTTTCTATCTCTGTCTTTGTCTTTCTTCTTGATAACACACAAAGACTCTGTATCATGGTGTTATCATGTATCATGGTGTTATCATGTATCATGGTGTTATCATGGTGTGGTTATACAGGGATGCTGAGTTTTCCATTGACTTGCCTTGTAAAGTCTGCAGAGCGGCTGTTTGGAAGAAGGATTGGCTCGCTAACAGCTGAAGTTCAACAAAAGGTTTCTCTGAGTGAATGAAAATAAAATGTGAAATAAAACAAAACGAAAACGTAAAGAGCAGTAAACCTGCAGATCCATGTAGTAGCATGACTATTACAGACTGTATAAGAGGAATAAACGTGGCCTCGATGACATCATCATTGGTTTGTAGACTGACAGATGAAAGCCTCAAGTTTTGCATGTTGTTGTTTTTTTTAAACAACCAAGATGTTACAATAAAATGTCTTTAAATTAAAATACACTGTGAAAGGGTAAAAGTTCAAACATAAAAACACAGCTCGGCTCTGTCAATCACAATCAATATTTATCGTGAATTTTACTCTTAATGGAACCATAATTTGCTAAATTAACATCATGTTGAGTTGTAGAACACATTAAACTACTGAGACCATGAAGACATTAGGAAAATGTTTCCGAGGTTAGGGCTGGGCGATATGGACCAAAAGTCATATCCCGATATATTTAGGCTGAATATCCGATTTATTTAAGTGAACATAAATACTGTTTAACAACAGGAGTACTGGTTTGTTTTTTTAATTAAAGCTCCATAAAGTGCACATTTAAATAAAAAATATCTTAAATAAAAATAGCTTATGAAATAAAACCCTTTTTCCAAAATAAATATATTTATATGAGAAAAGAATAATGAACATTACAAAAATAACTAAATATGACAAACCCTAGTAAGGGCAGCATTTATATATAAATAAAGACATTTTTTAAACTATATTGATATATGCGATATGGTCTAATTCCATATCACATCTGATAATATATCGATATATCTTTTATATCGATACATCGTCCAGCCCTAATAAATCAAGTGAGAAGTAGGGTCATTTTCTCATTGACTTCTATAGCTCTGAGCTTCTTTCTGCAACCAGCGGAGTCGCCCCCTGCTGGCCACGAGGTAGAATGCAGGTTTATGGAATTTTGCCTGGTGAAAGCCAAAACCTTTTTGGGCCTTTTTGATGGTTAAAAATGTATTACAAGAAACGCACTGTCACCAACAAGGCAGATTTATTTTAACTATTTGAATATTTTTGAGAAAACGAAGATTACATCCATCCACTGTGATACATTTCACAAAAAATCAGTAACAGGCAGCTCCTGCTAAACACTGAGGAGAGAATGTAATATCTGGCCTTGAAGAACTGAAGGTGCTACGAACAGATTTACACCCTGAAACAGATTTCAGCTGATTCCTCAACATGCTGCAGTAATAAGAGCTGCTGAGGGTCGATCAGCTTCAGTCCTGTGATTCTCTTCTCACTGTTGTGGTGAATAAAAACAGACACACAGGCGCTGCCAGCAGCTCACATGTTCACACACACACACACACACACACAGTTACATACACACACACACCCATGCTCTCATATGTCCAGCTGCCTATGAAAATCAAGTAAATCTCTATATGTGACACTGCTTGCAAGGAGGTTAGGAGATGAAATTACATGAACTGCAGATTATAAAAATATCCTTTTCAATCTAAAAATACATGGCAACATAGAATAGATTATGTTCTTCATAAGGCTGCATGTTTTAATGTGTTTCCAGTCGACCTGGAGGGCTACGTCCCAATGTCCACCAGCCAGCTCAGCGTTTACCAAACTGCCAACATGCCAAAAAGTTTTTGTTCATTTTGATGCACAAACAGCTGCAAAGAGAATCGTGGGCCGTGTTTCCACATAATCCCATTTCAGACCCAGAGAGGAGGAGATATTGGATTTTTTTCAATCCAGTGTGGTGCCATTATTGGTAAAAATAAGCTAATCTCACTAGCTGACTGCTCTCACACTGGAACTGACATCATTAGCACTCGTCTTCTCTTTGACGATGAAGAATTTATTGTTCTTCCCTCCCAAACAACATTACACATCCATCCAGATGGAAAGTCCAAATACAGGAGCAGTGAGCATATTAGGAGGCTTTTATCTTATTATCTATCTTTATATATCTTGGCACTATGGACGGATTCCCCCGAGATCCAATCCACTTTATTTATTTATTAGATACATCACCAGCTGTGGTGTTTCACATGAACAGGTTAACTGATTAACATCATTAACTGGTGACATTAAATGATTCTGTGGTTGTAACCCACATAAGTTGTTAGCGTTAGCGTTAGCGTTGTCACGATACTAAAATGTTCAACTGGATACCGATACTCAGGAAAATATTAGATTTTCGATACCATTTTCGATACCACCAGGATAAAAACAAAGACCCCAAAATTTAACAGAAATATTTTTATTTACAAGAAAAATGCAACATGTTAAAATGAACAGAACCACAGGTTAAATATTTAAATATTTATAATAAAAACAGTTGTGCAAAAAGAAACTGCAACTCTGATAACAAGCTTCAGGTCTGAGGTAGTGAAAAAAATAAATAAATACAATAAACAATAACAATTAGAACAATATTTATCAATACTTTTGAAAGTGAGTATCGTATCCGGATACAACGTTTGAGTATCGATACTTCTGACAACCCTAGTTAGCGTAGATAATAAACACAGATGAATATGTATTTTATATCAGGGACACCTCCAGAACACGTTCTGTTCGTCTCTATAGCAACCATGAGTCACTCCTCACTCACACACCAGCTGTTTTAAATCATATATCTCCAAGTCACACAGTTTATTGTTAGATCTTTGTTCTTCCTCTTTAGATTTGTGATCTTAACACGTGTGGGTTGCATAATAATTACCAGGCTGGTGTGTTAGCTCTGTGTTAGCTCTGTGTTAGCGCTGTGTTAGCTCTGTGTTAGCGCTGTGTTAGCTCTGTGTTAGCTCTGTGTTAGCTCTGTGTTAGCCGCCATGCT
>NC_081517.1:357500-376702 GCF_030273125.1 Centropristis striata | reverse complement strand
AGCTGGGAATTACTATAGCAACTCCAAGTCAACTACAGGTCAACTACAGGTCAACGCCAAGGTTTTCAATATGAAAACAAAAAAAATACATAAATAAATAAAAAACTGATGCATGTGTGCATATATATATATATGCATATATAAAGAGAGTATAAGTTATACTTTCATACTTAATACTTTTACGTTTGTCCTAACAAACACTATTTTCTCAAACTATTTTCTCAAAGTGTGAACAGCTCAAGGTCAGGGGTCATGAACATGGCTAAAGTCAAATAATCGATAATTTAAAAAAAATGTTTTATTCATTAAAAACAAAAGTAGGAAACCTTCACCACGATGACATGGCTGTAGTTGCCAGTTAATTGTCTGCTAATTGATTCAGTTTTCCTGCTGTACTTGTTTTGTGTGGAAACAGAGTGATAGTGTGTGAAGTAACTGAAGCTGTCAGATAAATAAAAACAACAGTAGAAAGTGGCATGTAAGTCAAACACTCAAGTACCTCAGATGGTAGTTATAGCCAGTCATAACCCTGCATTGTAGCCCAGACCACACTTGCACTTTTATTTTGAAAATTGATGAGTAACTCATCCCAATCATATAACAACAACTAAGTTACTGCAGTGAAAAAAGCTGCTGTTTCTACATGAAAACACTTTGACTTCTTCATCGACTGACTCTTTGGGTTTCTACGGGCTGACATGCTAACAGTTCAGGTCACTGACATGCTAACAGTTCAGGTCACTGACATGCTAACTGTTCAGGTCACTGACATGCTAACAGTTCAGGTCACTGAGGTGTTCAGGTGCTGAAGCAGCACAGTGAAGAGTGAAGGAACGTAACGACAGGAGAGAACATCACTGTCTCTGTCAGATCATCTGCTATCTGTTCCACTGCTCTGACCTCCTATATGAGACAGGAAACAAGATGTTCCTCCGTTCTCCCTGGAGGAGGCAGGAGGAGTAATAGAGGAATAATAGAAGGGAAACAGGGCTCAGTCTCTGCTGAGATGAGGACTTTTTTCCCCACTTCTGAAAAGCCAGTTTCCTTCTGAATGGTTTCAGAGTTGTAAAGTAGAGCTGAAGGACGAGGAGAACCTACGATGAGAGACGAGATGAAAAGAAAAAATAGATGCCGTTGCTGTGTTTGTGAAGCGTGACGTCTGCTGAAGGAGCAGATTCAGGGTCACCTCCATCACCTCCCTCAGTTCATCATAACACACACACACACACACACACACACACACACACCACACACACACACACACACACTCTGATGACTGCCACTAGCCAACTTCACCTGATCTACCTACTGCTGGCTTACACCAACAGATGTCCCCAGTCCCAGAATAAAAACTGAAAGTCTTTAGTAAATCTAGAGTTTTACTGCAGTCTGTCATCTCCATGGTTACGTGTAAGGTAGTAATCTGTTTCATATCAGTCTTTTCCTAGTCTTGGGTTTGATCATATCAAACATGTTTGATCATGTTTCGCAAGTCGCAGTGACGTAACACAATCACTAACCAAAAGATGAGCGGGGGAAAGGGCCCTGGTGACAGTAAGGTCATCCATAAAAGCTCTGATGGGCGGCTGACGTACAGCTGACTTGGTGAGGGGTCCTCTGCACTCCACCTCTGCTGACTTGACAAGCATGTTCATGGCTAAGGCGAACAGAATCACTGAGACTGTGTGACTCCAGCCGATGTGATGCTGATGTTACTGTTCCAGAGGTGACTCTCAAACTGAAGCAGTTGTAATAGTCCAGTATGAGGTTTCTGATCTTGCCTGGAACATGATGCCGGTCGAGTGAGGTCTCCACCAGCTTGTGTGGAATAGACCCATAGGCATTGGACAAGTCAAGCCACAACACTGCCAGGTCCCCGCTGCCCTTCCGGGCCTCTCGGATGGGCTGGGTGACAACTCCCGTGTGCTCGACGCATCCTGGCACCTTCGGGATCCCCCCCTTCTGCACAGAGGTGTCAATGTCAATGTATGCATTCTTCAGGAGGAACTCCGTCATGCGTCGGGCAACAATGCTGAAAAACACCTTGCCCTCCACACTCAGGAGCGAGATGTTTCTGAACTGCTCGATGGTGCGTGAGTTCTCCTCCTTCGGAATCCATACGCCCTCTGCATGCCTCCACTGCTGAGCCACCTTCCCCCTCCTCCAGATGACCTTGAGGATCTTCCACAGTCGCTTCAAGAGCCTGGGGCACCTCTTGTAGACAACATATGATACTCCACTGGGACCAGGAGCTGAGATGGATCTAGCTGCTCTGACGATGTCTTCAACTTCTCCCAGGGATGGTTCTTTGATGTTGAAGGCAGACGTGGGCTCGGGCGGGGTTATCAGAGCGCTGCAGGGTCCGAGGTCCTGCTCCCTTGCGCTGTCGCTGTAGGTTGCCCTGAGGTACTCGTCAACCTCTTCCTGAGAGCAGGCCAATTGTCCTCCTCGCTTCTGCCCGAGGATCTTCTTGGTGAAACTGAACTGGCTTGCAATAAAGGCAGCACGCTTCCTTCCCCCTTTTCCTGTGCCATTCGGCTCGGCGGAGTGTTGTCAGGTGCCTCCTTATGTTGTTATGGAGCTCTGCAAGCCCGGCCTTCTCTTCTTCTCTTGCCTGCTTGTACTGCCGTCCCAGCAGTCTGAGCTCGTGCCGCAGTTGTTTGATCTTCTTCTGCCGTCGGTTAGGCTCCCCTTCACCGCTGGTAGGGCGCCGCTCTTTGGTGCCAAACCTCTCAGCGGCAATGCTGACAATCATCGCGCTCATTATGCGCAACTTCAGATCAGCATCCCCTCTGGCTGTGGCTTCGAGAACCTGATTGACATCCTCATCGAACTGGCACCACTCATTCACCTTTTTGGCCGAAGGCCACTTGACCCGACGGTGTTCTGACTGCCTGACTTGGGGTGGGGCTTGTGGAGCATGGAGGGTCTGGGCACTGTGGGGTGACTCCGGGCCGGGCTCCTCCTCCGTCTCACCAGGCACTGGTCCTGTGCGTTGCACCACTTGCCTTCCAGTCAAGCATCTCATTTTGGTCTGGTGGATCTTCAGACCACGCAGGTTTTTGCAGACCTTGCCACATAAGCAAACTGTACTCGTAGTTGTCATTCCATTAGCTTGGGTCGATACCTGTGTATCCTTCCTGTTGGGGTGCTCATCCCCCCCCCCCTCTTCAGGGTTTTCCATAGCTTATTTGGGTACCCCCTCACAGGAGCTGCAGGTTGGGGTGCTAGCCCTCCCTGCTGGTTTATTATACACCCCCTGGTGCAACCTAGACACATCATCAGTGATGTAACCTGGGGTCATCGGGTGTTTTGGGTCTTTCAACATCAGACACCCTCGCCCAGGTGACCCAGTCGAGGATGATCAGTCCCCGGCTTGTGTCTAGCTTGTATGGCCCACGGATCACCCCTCTTGATCCACAGCCATCTTGATGCCTTCTCAGCAGCATCAGTAGTGTTCCTGATGGCTTTCTTGCTGTGCAGTCCCCTTATGCCCAACATCTTGAGAGCCCTGCGGAGTGACTGGCCTGCGAACCCACAGCATCCAACCTCAATGGGGTTACATTGGGTCTTCCATTCGTTTCGTCTGCATTCGCTTGCCAGCTCTTCATACTTGGCCCTCTTCCTCTCAAAGGCCTCCTCCATCCGGTCTTCCCAGGGCACAGTCAACTCCAACAGTATCACCTGCCTTGTTGATTCAGACATGAGAACCAAGTCCGGCCTGAGTGTTGTTACTGCGATGGTCTCTGGGAACTTGAGCTGTTTCCCCAGGTCCACCTTCAGCTGCCAGTCCCTAGCAGTGGCCAGGAGCCCTGCTGCTTGGCTTGCGCATTGTTGTGGCTTCTCTCCAGCTTTAACAAAGCTGATGGAGTGCCTAGCTGGCTGTTGTTGCTTACTGAGAGAGATCCCGGTGCAGATGGTATCTGCTATGACCCTCAGCACCTGGTCATGGCGCCACCGGTAGCGTCCTTCCCCCAGGGCTTTCTGGCAGCAGCTAAGTATGTGCTCCAGTGATCCTCTCCTCTGACACAGAGGGCAGGCGGGTGTTTCTGCCAGTCCCCAACAGAAGAGGTTGGATGGGCTTGGGAGGACATCGTAGACTGACTGGATCAAAAACCTTATCCGGAGCGGCTCCGCCTTCCAAATGTCAGACCACGAAATCTTCCGGTCCAGTGCCTGCTCCCATCAAGTCCACGTGCCCTGTTGTCTCATTCCGACCATCCTGCTCGAGCGGGTCTCCTCCACTCCTGTTCGAACCTCTTCCTGGATGAGCTGAAGCCTCTCCTTCCCCTGTGTCTTGTTGTACTGAGGTCTTGGGTTGCTCCCAAGCCCTGCCCGGCCTGACGCAACGGATCCCACCAGCACGCTGTGGCGTGCAGACAGATGGTATCTGCTATGACCCTCAGCACCTGGTCATGGCGCCACCGGTAGCGTCCCTCCCCCAGGGCTGGATAAGTACCTCAAACAACCCCAAAATCCAAATTATCCCTTTAAAAATACATATGAAATGAGTGGAACATGGAAAACATCAATTTTAAAGTATAATCGGCCAAAGTGACAACAACAAACATGTCGTTTTATGTGATATAGTGAAACGCCTTTTAAAATTTGAATTATGTCACAATAACATGTCGTTTGAAATGCAAATAAAAGCAATAGAAACAAATAAGAAGCAGGGGGGATTGTAGTCTAGCTCCAGAGCAGTTGGCTGTCACTCTCCATGTGGGGCAGAGCAACTCAACGAGACAGAAACAACATAATTAGAGCTCTTGTTTAGCTCCATTACTGCCATTGCACTCCGCCTACATTCTCTCCATAGTCTGCCTAATTACACACTCCTCATCACATAGAGGCTTATTGATTTAAATAAAATAATTGGGAGGAACCTTAATGAGAATGTGGAACACTCTGTTTCCTTGATTGACTTCATTATCGGTCACGTGATCCTTAGAGGTCCTCGATGTGTGATGAGCAGTTTTCAAATGATTTACTGTCACACATTTCCACTCTACTTCCTTCTGCTTCTCTTTCTGCTCATCTCTGAGTTTCACCGCAGGACAAACATACATATTGTGCACTTAAATGGAAATGTGTGGGAGGGGAGAGGCACACACACACACACACACACACACACACACACACGGACTGAGTAATGAAAGGAGAAGTCAAATGTGAATGAAAAGGGACTGACATGTTTCACACTCTGCACGGTGTTAATGATTCAAACTAAAGGTTAAAAAGCAGAATTGTTGTCCAGAATGTTTTATTCATCAGCAGACGGAGAGACAGCGCTGCATCTGATGATAATTAGCATTATGAGCTAAAAGTACCACGTCTTTCTGCCCGAGAGGAAAAAACGGCGGGAAAATATGTGTGTGTGTGTGTGTGTGTGTGTGGCATATAAACAGTGCAAACAGTGGCTTTAACTCAGTTTGTAGAAGCAAATATCCCTTGGGAGGTGTAACTATTACAATGGCTGCACACACACAGAGAGAGAGAGAGAGAGAGAGAGAGAGAAGCGTGACTGTTGGTCGTGTAGTTTGATTTACATAAACAGCGTAATATTGAGGAATATTCAAAAGGAGAAACTGTGACTCACACGGCTGTTTGTGCTCATACAAATCACTGAGCATGGTTGTGCAGATATTTTCTGTCTTTCTATCTCTGTCTTTGTCTTTCTTCTTGATAACACACAAAGACTCTGTATCATGGTGTTATCATGTATCATGGTGTTATCGTGTATCATGGTGTTATCATGGTGTGGTTATACAGGGATGCTGAGTTTTCCATTGACTTGCCTTGTAAAGTCTGCAGAGCGGCTGTTTGGAAGAAGGATTGGCTCGCTAACAGCTGAAGTTCAACGAAAGGTTTCTCTGAGTGAATGACAATAAAATGTGAAATAAAACAAAACGAAAACGTAAAGAGCAGTAAACCTGCAGATCCATATAGTAGCATGACTATTACAGACTGTATGAGAGGAAGGGGCGTGGCCTCGATGACATCATCATTGGTTTGTAGACTGACAGCTGAAAGCCTCAAGTTTTGCATGTTGTTGTTTTTTAAACAACCAAAATGTTACAATAAAATGTCTTTAAATTAAAATACACTGTGAAAAGGTAAAAGTTCAAACATAAAAACACACCTCGGCTCTGTCAATCACAATCAATATTTATCATAAATTTTACTCTTAATGGAACCATAATTTGCTAAATTAACATCATGTTGAGTTGTAGAACACATGAAACTAGTGACTGAGACCATGAAGACATTAGGGAAATGTTTCCGAGGTTAGGGCTGGCCGATATGGACCAAAAGTCATATCCCGATATATTTAGGCTGAATATCGTTATACGATTTATTTAAGTGAACATAAATACTGTATAACAACAGGAGTACTTGTTTGTTTTTTTAATCAAAGCTCCATAAAGTGCACATTTAAATAAAAAATATCTTAAATAAAATCTTTTTCCAAAATAAATATATTTATATGAGAAAAGAATAATGAACATTACAAAAATAACTAAATATGGCAAACCCTAGTAAGGGCATTATTTATATATAAATAAAGACATTTTTTAAACTATATTGATATATGCGATATGGTCTAATTCCATATCACATCTGATATATATCGATATATCTTTTATATTGATATATATCGCCCAGCCCTACCTGAGGTCATAAATCAAGTGAGAAGTAGGGTCATTTTCTCATTGACTTCTATAGCTCTGAGCTTCTTTCTGCAACCAGCGGAGTCGCCCCCTGCTGGCCGTGAGGTAGAATGCAGCTTTATGGAATCTTGCCTGGTGAAAGCCAAAACCTTTTTGAGCCTTTTTGATGGTTAAAAAATGTATTACAAGAAACGCACTGTCACCAACAAGGCAGATTTATTTTAACTATTTGAATATTTTTGAGAAAACGAAGATTACATCCATCCACTGTGATACATTTCACAAAAAATCAGTAACAGGCAGCTCCTGCAAAACACTGAGGAGAGAATGTAATATCTGGCCTTGAAGAACTGAAGGTGCTACGAACAGATTTACACCCTGAAACAGATTTCAGCTGATTCCTCAACATGCTGCAGTAATAAGAGCTGCTGAGAGTCGATCAGCTTCAGTCCTGTGATTCTCTTCTCACTGTTGTGGTGAAGTAGAAACAGACACACAGGCGCTGCAGCAGCTCACATGTTCACACACACACACACACACACACACACACACACACACACACCCATGCTCTCATATGTCCAGCTGCCTATGAAAATCAAGTAAATCTCTATATGTGACACTGCTTGCAAGGAGGTTAGGAGATGAAATTACATGAACTGCAGATTTTAAAAATATCCTTTTCAATCTAAAAATACATGGCAACATAGAATAGATTATGTTCTTCATAAGGCTGCATGTTTTAATGTGTTTCCAGTCGACCTGGAGGGCTACGTCCCAATGTCCACCAGCCAGCTCAGCGTTTACCAAACTGCCAACATGCCAAAAAGTTTTTGTTCATTTTGATGCACAAACAGCTGCAAAGAGAAACCGGGGCCGTGTTTCCACATAATCCCATTTCAGACCCAGAGAGGAGGAGATATTGGATTTTTTTCAATCCAGTGTGGTGCCATTATTGGCAAGAAAAGCTAATCTCACTAGCTGACTGCTCTCACACTGGAACTGACATCATTAGCACTCGTCTTCTCTTTGACGATGAAGAATTTATTGTTCTTCCCTCCCAAACAACATTACACATCCATCCAGATGGAAAGTCCAAATACAGGAGCAGTGAGCATATTAGGAGGCTTTTATCTTATTATCTATCTTTATATATCTTGGCACTATGGACGGATTCCCCCGAGATACAATCCACTTTATTTATTTATTAGATACATCACCAGCTGTGGTGTTTCACATGAACAGGTTAACTGATTAACATCATTAACTGGTGACATTAAATGATTCTGTGGTTGTAACCCACATAAGTTGTTAGCGTTAGCGTTAGCGTTGTCACGATACTAAAATGTTCAACTCGATACCGATACTCAGGAAAATATTAGATTTTCGATACCATTTTCGATACCACCAGGATAAAAACAAAGACCCCAAAATTTAACAGAAATATTTTTAAGTACAACAAAAATGCAACATGTTAAAATAAACAGAACTACAGGTTAAATATTTAAATATTTATAATAAAAACAGTTGTGCAAAAAGATACTTTTTTGAGTATCGATACTTCTGACAACCCTCGTTAGCGTAGATAATAAACACAGATGAATATGTATTTTATATCAGGGACACCTCCAGAACACGTTCTGTTCGTCTCTATAGCAACCATGAGTCACTCCTCACTCAAACACCAGCTGTTTTAAATCATATATCTCCAAGTCACACAGTTTATTGTTAGATCTTTGTTCTTCCTCTTTAGATTTGTGATCTTAACACGTGTGGGTTGCATAATAATTAACAGGCTGGTGTGTTAGCTCTGTGTTAGCTCTGTGTTAGCTCTGTGTTAGCCGCCATGCTAGAAGATTGTTTTGCCCATCAGATCTCCTTAGTGACTAAAATCTATAAAATCTATCCAACAGCTGCTTTGATAAGACACCATCACTGAAGTCACATATTCACTGAGCCCTTCCTCAGCATATCTCATTATAAACGTGTTTCATCATCACCCTGTTTCATCCTGCTATAGTTTCATCTCACAGATTGTGTCTCAAGCATGCAGACAACAAAACAATCTGCCTGCAGGAGCTTTTTACTGTCTGTCTGTCTGTCTCAGTCGATACGAGCTGCATGTGATAATAAAGAGACGGTTATTGCTGCAACACCACAAGATACAAGAAGAATCAGCAGCTAATTATTGTATACAAGAAGAATCAGCAGCTAATTATTGTATACAAGAAGAATCAGCAGCTAATTATCGTATCGGAGTTTTCTTTGTTGTCCTTTATAAGTTAATGTGCTAATGTAAAACAAGACAGCTGATCGATCTTTGGCTCAGTTCTTTATCAGGTACAGCAAGTCAATAGCACACACACACACACACACACACACACACACACACACACACACACACACAGAGAAGGAGGCGGCGGTAAAGCAGCTACTTGTGTCCTGTTCGGTAAAATGACAGTTTTTATCGATGGTGTCTGGTTGCTTTGAAGAGAACATGGAGGTAGATTATTAATGAAGGATGACTGGTGGCAAGATAACATTGTGAAAATATTCCAGATATTATAATATTACCTGGTGGGTCTTTTTTAGGTGGTAAAATCAGTTTTAATGCTGTCTGACCACAGCCGCACATCGTCTGTCTCCTGCTTCTCCAAACTGATCAGCTGTAGATAATATATAATATATATAATATAATATACACTGACTGTGGATAAATACCTCAAACAACCCCAAAATCCAAATTATCCCTTTATAAATACATATGAAATGAGTGGAACATGGAAAACATCAATTTTAAAGTATAATCGGCCAAAGTGACAACAACAAACATGTCGTTTTATGTGATATAGTGAAACGCCTTTTAAAATTTGAATTATGTCACAATAACATGTAGTTTGAAATGCAAATAAAAGCAATAGAAACAAATTACAATAAGGAAGCGGGGGGGGGCTGCATCATCATCATCATCATCATCAGATACTTCAGCGAAAGCACAGAGACTGGAACAGAGTGGAATTTGAAACGTTTTAGCCAAAAATGTTTCCATGGTCAAGGTGTTTTTTGCAGAAACGTTTCAGATTTCGTTTTGTTCTCCTACTTCGTGGGTGAAGACGGCCTTCGAAATCATCCAACGGACACAAACAACTGCAGCTGTTTGACAGAGTTTGATGTGGTGGCTTTCATTCAGCAGCTATTCTCAATAATAATAATAATAATAATAATAATAATAAGGTATTCTAGACATGAACACGGATAAAAGCACACATTCTCTGTTCATCCTCTGACCCACTTCCCCCCGCTGTCCAACCCCCTTATCCAATCATCTGTTGAGTTCTCATGATGCTATTGTGCCGCATTTTTGCAGTAAGTATTTTTAGAAATGTGTATAAAAAGAGCCATGCTTTTGCTTTACTATTTGCAGAAGAGATGGCTCTATATGTACATAAACTGCTTGTATGACAACGTTGTTTTTTCAATTCTGTGCAAACTGTCTGAAGTCAGATTCTGCTGAGCTGAAGCCTGATCCAGAGGTTCTGCAGAATGAATAATATATATATACATATATATATATATATATATATATATATATTTATATATATATATATATATATATATATAAATGATGGTCCTTTTTACATGAAGCTGGCGTTGTGGAGGCAGAAAGAGAAGCAGTTACTATCACTGGTAGCTGCTCCTGGTTTCTGTTCATTGATTCTTGATATCTTCATTATTTCACTCTGTCTCACACACACACACACACACACACATACACACACACACACACACACTAACCCCTCTCCGTCTGGTGTGCAGGTCTCAGTGAGGCAGGCTGAGGCCTCATGTGTCGGGCCTCCTGTGTGTCCTGGTCCTCGCAGCGTCAGATGTCCCAGGTGTGTCTCTTGGCCTTGCTAATGCTCTGCAGCTGCACGAAGGTACGACTCACACACACTAACTGATGTCTTTGATCTGTTCTCCTGCTGTTCTCGGGGTAAAGATTGTTTTTTGTGATCAAGTTTTGATTGTTTTTTCCATTTAGTTTAAAACAAACAAACAAGCAGGTGTGGCAAGCATCAATAATAGCAACAATAAATAACAATGGCAATACTACCAACCAAACATATCAACAATAGTGACTGTTGAAAAATAAGAAAAGGAAAAAATTAAAAATAAATTAAAAATAATAATAATAATATAATAATGAAAAATAGATAGACAACCCCCCTCCCGCCCCCAAATTCCAAAGGTTCCACAGGCTTCGTCTGCATGAAGAACACTGATGAACATACAAACACGCATGTGAACACATGTGTGTGTATATATATATATATATATATATATATATATATATATATACATATAGCAGCAGTGGGACAGGTATTTTGAACAGTATCCACTTTCATATAATAATAGTAAAATGCATTTGGAACATAGGTCGTATTGGGAACTGATGAGGGTAAGTCAGTTCATCTAAACCTCAAAACCAAAAGGTTGGTAACCATGGAGATGAGATGATGGTGTGCTCCTCCTGCAGGTCTCCTCTACTAACTCCCTGGAGCTGGTGAAGGAGCAGTGGAGCAGCTACAGGAACCAGTGCTTGGACCACCTCCAGGCCACGCCCCCCGCCACAGGTCAGCCTCCCCTCCAGCATGACCAGAGTCTGAATCCATTTAGTCTGACCTGCTGTCTGCCAGGAGCAGAATCACATGTGTGCTGTCCTGCAGGGCTGGTGTGTAACAGGACCTTCGACCAGTACGCCTGCTGGCCCGATGGACTCCCAGGGACCTCCGTCAACGTGTCCTGCCCCTGGTTCCTGCCCTGGTACAGGAAAGGTGTGTTACAATGAGATCACATCAGGTTAAGATACATGTTCAGTCAACCTGGACTCACAGAAATCCGTGAAATAGCCACGGATTTCACTTAACTCAAAATCCGTGGAATAGCCACGGAATCGCTCAAATTTCCGTGAAACTGACACGGATTTGGCTACAATGCAAGTTAATGCCAGTCATATCCCGTGGCTATTCCATGGATATTTGTTCCTATTGGTTTGTTCCAAGTCACGTGACTTTCAAGGTCCTGGCGGTCAGAACAAAAAACATGGCGGACAGTTCTCTCATTTTTAGTGAAAAAATCAATATTTTGACTTAGTTTCTGCATAAAAATGGATTTTGATCACATTTCTAGCGAGAAATATATGTTTTATTTTCTAAATATTCACTCAGTGAATGTACATAATCACTTTGTATGTTGGAATAGCCACGGGATATGACTGGCATTAACTTGCATTGTAGCAAAGTCCGTGTCAGTTTCACGGAAATTTGAGCGAATCCGTGGCTATTCCACGGATTTCTGTGAGACCAGGTTGGTTCAGTAAACTCTGGCCTTTTTCAAACTAAATGAGAGATGTCCTAACCTACCAGTGTTGGCAGGTCTGGTTCCACTTGTTGCATTGAAGAACCTTCAGTTCGTTTCATGAATGCGAGGATAGATTTCCCTCCAGGGCCGAGAGAGCTGGATTCAGTAGAAGGAGCTCCTCAGAGTGCTCTTATTTCAAGTCATTCTGTAAAGTTAATAGAAAATGGTTTGTAGTGGCATTTGTCCTCGCTATGCAGTGTGATGAAGGAAGTCAGTGATCTGTTGGATGAATGCAGAACATAATAGTAATAATAATAGTAATAATAATAGTAATAATAGTGCAACGTGGTTTCAAAGAGTGACGAGCAGCTAATTGTGTGTGACGACCACATGAGAGCCAAACCACCTTCAATCTCTGCTTTTCTTCTTGATTAGTTTTGGTTTATATAAATATCTTTTGGTTTCTGTGACCAACTGTCAAACATCCAAACGTGTTGAATCCCTTTGTTCCCTCTGATTGGCTGGTTAGGTTTAGGCATGAGAAGTATGTTTGGTTCAGGTTTGTGTAAGAATATCCAGGTAAGGCAATCAGAGTACAGAGTGGGGCATCACAGGAAAAAAAAATATATATCCATAGTAATCCATAGATGCCGATTTACTCTATTTCCCCTGTCAGGCTTTTAGTTTGGTTAAAATCGTAAGAACAAAACATTATTCTCTATATTAACTGGGGCACTTATTACCAAAAGTAACATTATAGGGTTCACTGAGGTTTTATATTTATTCTGTGTGTTTGATCTCTTAAATTGGTCAATTATTTTTGGTGAAGCACAATAAAAGAAAAAAAAAAACACTTTAGTTTGTTAAAAAAAATAACATTAAAACAATCATGTGACATATTGGGAAATAATTAGCTCTCTTGCTAAGAATTCAGGAACATTGAAACCACAGTGGCAGCAGCCACTTAGCTTAGCTTAGCTTAGCTTAGCTTAGCTTAGCACAAAGACTGGAAACTTGCTCTGTCCAAAGTTCGAGGCCCTCTGAAGCTCACTTATTAACTCAAGGTGTAAAAATGTCAAGTTGTATTAAATGTAGAACTATTTCATGACCAAAGCTGCCAGGCAGCCAGCAGAGATTCCAGGAATTAGACCGTTACATAACCTCCCGTACATGTTAATTTAAAGCTTTTGAGGTGTTATTTGACCTTTAACAGATGAAGCTAGCCATGTTCTTGTTTCCAGTCTTTGTGCTAACGGCTAGCTTCATATTAACCATGTAGACAGAAAGTAACAATCTATTTAATAACCTGTCATTAATCAAAGACTACTTAAAAGCTTTTTATGGAGCTGTAGTTTGTAGCGGTAGATTTTTTTAACAATTTTTTTCAGGTTTCCAATAATTAGTTTTAATGATAAGAGCCTGTCAGCTGGTATATCGCTATCTTTCATGAACACGTTCTCCAGAATATGCAGATGTGGAAACTTTTTGTACAGAACAATAATGCAGAAATCGATGTTTGAGTAACGTTAGAAATGGTGTCATACAGCTATTTATTTCATTCTTTATTTAAATGGTCATTGACTGATACTGAAAATACAGGACTGATGTTGTTTTAACTATTTTGTCAATTTTTATTAATTTCCTCAGTTTTAATTTCTAGAATTGGTTGATGTAATTTTTAATGATGTGCAATAATGTTAAATCTTTCATAAATGTATTTGATTAAGAAAGCAACCTTCTGGTCACATTGGACCAAAATACACGTCGGGAAGTTAAATTTTCAGTCCGGCTCAGAAATGTTCTAAATCAGCGTTTTGTTTTTTTGTCTCAAAAATCAAATTGTTTGGGCTCAATTTATTGCTAAACAATTCATTTTTGTTTTAAATAAATAATGTCACTGATGATGTGTTTTCCTTTAAACAAATGACTGATTTTCCTGGTGTAAATGTGTGTGTGAGCAGTCCAGCAGGGTCTGGTCTACAGAGTCTGCAGTGGAGACGGCCAGTGGGCCGTCAGGAACACCAGCGAGTGTGAGGACGACCCTGGAGAGGTGTGAGTCATTTACATTTACATTTACATTTAGTCATTCAGCAGACGCTTTTATCCAAAGAGACTTACAGGAAGAGTAAAAGCAAACAGTCAAGGTCTAGTGCAATAAGAGCTGTTAGTGCATCAATAAGTGCTGGTGATGATTCTTTGAGGAGGAGAATCATGGTGTAGAGAGAAGATGCTCTCTGAAGAGATGAAGAGGTCTTTAGGAGGTTTTTAAAGGTAGAGATAGGTGACACAGTGTGTCTGTGTGTGTGTGTGCGTCTATAACACTGTGTGTGTGTGTGTGTGTGTGTGTGTGTGTGTGTGTGTGTCCATATTTAAAGCTGCTTGTTAGAAGCTGCTGGTTGGATGATCTTCTGACTGTGATGACACTTTAACTTGACAAGATGACTCAGTGTGTGAAAATCCTCCCATCTGTTCAGATCCTCGTTAGAACATCGTTTAACAACTTTTATGCCAGATTCAGTCTGTGTGTGTGTGTGTGTCTGTGTGTGTGTGTGTGTGTGTGTGTGTGTGTGTGTGTGTGTGTGTGTCTCTGCAGCAGCAGTATGGGCGTATCCTCAGCCAGCTGCAGGTCATGTATACGGTGGGATACTCTCTCTCTCTGGGAGCTCTGCTGCTGGCTCTGGGGATCCTCATCACCTTCAGGTAATAATAAACAGGAGGAAGAGAGAGGGAGAGGAATAGAAAGATCAAAAAGGAAAGGAAGGAATCAATAAAGGGGGAGAAAAAGCAACGAATGGACCAAGGAAATAAGATAGGGAGAGAAGAAGAAAGAAGGAAATGAGGAAGAAGGTGGTGACAGAGGGAAGAAAAGAAGGGAGGAAGATGGAAGAAAGGGTGAAGAAATGTATAGAAAAATAAACAAAATGAAGGGGGAAGAATGACGGAGGGAAAGGAATGGAGGGATAAATGGATAAAGCAGGAAGGGGTGAGAGAGAGAGAGAACAGATGGATCAAAGGAAGAGAAAAAAGCAATGAATAAAGGTGTGAATGACGGAGCCAAGGAAGAAAAAATAATAAATATAGTAATAAAGAGTAATGAAGGAAGAAAGAAAGAAAAGCTGAAAGCATGAAATCTAAAATGAAAGGATGGAGAGAATGTTCCTGCATGCAAAGTAGTAAATATATTATAATAATATATTAATATAATAATAAATATAAAGTTAACCTGTCTCTGCTCCAGGAAGCTGCACTGCATGAGGAACAACATCCACATGAACCTGTTCTCCTCCTTCATCCTGAGAGCCGTCTCCATCCTGGTGAAGGACGCCCTGCTGACCCTCACCCTGGACCCCCGCGCCGCCGCCCACGCCACCCGGCCGCCAGGCTGGGGCGCCATCCCGGTCAGAGCCTCGCCATGGATAGATAGATAGATAGAGAGATAGAGAGATAGAGAGATAGATGATAGATAGATATATAGATAGATAGATAGAGAGATAGATAGATAGATAGATAGATAGATAGATAGATAGATAGATAGATAGAGAGATAGATAGATAGATAGAGAGATAGAGAGATAGAGAGATAGAGAGAGAGAGAGAGAGAGAGAGAGAGAGATAGAGATAGATAGATAGATAGATAGATAGATAGATAGATAGATAGATAGATAGATAGATAGATATGAACCTGTTCATGATATTTAGCATGAGAGAATGAAGAAAGAACATCACACTAGTCTGAGCTGTTCCTCTAACAGTGATTGTAAATGAAGAATAGTGCATAAATATAAATATTGAGACACATTCAGAGAACTCTGTCCTTCTTGAAGTTCAACAACCTTTAAAGTTTAAAAAGCTATTACAAACTTCCTCTGGTGCTAATTAGGAGAAGGAGCAGATATTATTTGTTGGGTCGTCTACCAGTAATTCATTTTTTGGAAGTGTCATTTCCCATTAATAAATCTTATGAATAAGAATATTATTTTAATATTTTAAGATATTACATATCTTCATGAGTTCATAAAGACGCCATCCAGACGAGTGAAACATCATTTTTTTTTCCAGTTCCATTTGCTCCTTTCTTGCTGAGCTGCTGTACATTTGCATTGGAGGAATATACAGTAAATCTCATATTAAATGGCACAAATAGGATTATGTCTGCATTAATCCACACTAAGTATCAGCAATACGCAGCTAAAAATGTCCCGTAAATGTGATTTGCTGCTTTGTGCCGAGGTGCGAGAGATCTGGGAATGTATCTGCGGCTACGTTGAAACTTTTATTGTTGTGAAGGATTGTGAGCAAAGAGAAAAATCTCTGTGGGTAACAGAACCAAACATTTAAAATCAAGGACAACTGGCTTTATAACAGCATTATACTGTGTTTCAGTCAGTCTCAGCTAGTTCACTGAGCTGACAGCAGAATGTGTCATCTGTTGAAGGAGTTTCACCTTGACTTCCTGTTTGTGTGTGACTTCCTGTTTGTCGTCAGGCGGTGACGTGGTGTCGTGGCGCCATGGTGATGATGCAGTACAGCGTGATGGCCAACAACTATTGGCTGCTGGTGGAAGGAATCTACCTGCACAGCCTGCTGGTCATCACCGTGTTCAGCGAGAGGAAGTACTTCTACATCTACCTGGCCATCGGCTGGGGTGAGAGCTAATATAATAATATATATAATAAGAGCCGTTCATAGGACTAATATCAGAGTTCTCACAGGAAATGATTCTGTTCCTTTCTGACAAACAAATGTTGAAGAAGAACAATCAATGATTGTGTTTCGATTGATCAGCTGACTCAGCAACAGGAAGTCAGTAGGTACCAAGGTTATTATAGTTAACGAAAACTAACGAAATAACGAAAACTAGAATTGAAAAAACATTTTCGTTAACTAAAATAAAAATAAAAACTAGAGTTTTAAAAAAAACGATAACTAACTGAAACTGTATTTTGTGGTTACAAAACTAACTAAAACTAACTAAAATTATAGTGGAAATGTCCTTAGTTTTCGTTTTTGTCAACTTTTTTCATTCATAATTCAGTGTTTCTATTTGAACATGCAACACATGGTGAATATGTTTACTGAGACTGGGATGTTTACACTAGAACCAAAATACAAAACACCCAGAACTGTAAGAGTTAATAACCTTATTGGGGCTGAGATGATAAACCAAAGGAAATAAAGGAAACATTTATTATGACCTTTTTGAATCTGGAACCCAACATATAGCCCATTACAAAAAAACTAAAACTAATAAAAACTAAACTAAAACTAAAGCATTTTCAAAAAATAAAAACTAATTAAAACTAGCAAACTCACTCTAAAAACTAACTAAAACTAACTGAATTTGAAAACAAAAATTCACAACGAAATTAAAACTAAAAATAATGAAAAATCCAAAACTATTATAACCTTGGTAGGTACAGGAATGGTTAACAGGTGTGTCAATAGACTAATGAGCAGCTGCATGGACAGGTGAGTGTTCTCAGGTGAGTCAGAGATCAAAGACATGAAGCAGACAGGTGTAAGACAGGACCAGGTCCTCAAACACCAACACTGTGTACTATAGATACTATAAATAGATCAACTAAGTTTAATATGATTTATTAATGTATTCACTAACCCAGAAGAACCCAGACCCCTTTAGAAGAACATGGGGGTCTGCCACAGACCAGCTGGACCACCTAGAACACCTTTATGATGTTTTTTTTAATTCTACCCCTAAATGTCAAAGATCTGTGATGTGACATATATGTCGTTTGTGGTATTTATTTTATTTTTATTATTTTATTATAAATAAACCCGACACCTTTTCTGCTTACAGAAAAACAAATTTGCCTTTTTCTTCACAACATATATCAAAATTGTGACATTAATAGTGCTTTTTAACAACAAATTATTTTTCAGATTTGTTTTTAACATAATAATAAATCAATAATAAATAAAAACAAATAAACTCTAATAGGGTTAAATGCAATAAAGGACACCCTATAAATGGATTAAACTTGTTAAATGTGTTTGAACTTAGCCTAGTAACAAAAAATAAGCTTTTTGAAATTAGCTCGTTTTTCACATTTCTGTTTCCAGTCACACACAAGAAGTCACTTCCTGTCTCAGTCACATGACCTCACCAGGTGTAGAGAATACGTCTCTTAGGGATTTAATGAGTTAATGTGAAGCATAAAGCTGAATATGGGAGATTATAGAAGATTTACACCCTGGACAGTCTCCAGACTATCACAGGGCTGACACATAGACACAGACTCTCTCATTCACTCCTACGGGCAATTTAGAGTCACCAATTAAACCTAAGTGTGTGTTTTTGGACTGTGGGAGGAAGCCGGAGAACCTGGAGAGAACCTGGAGAACATGCAGCCCACATATGTTTTAATTAGCCGTAGAACGCCGACGTGGTCGTTATGAGAGGTCAAACCAGCGACACATCAAAACCTGGGGCCGGATTAACAAAAGTATTCTGAAGATAAAAGTTAAGAAAATTCTTAAGATAAAATAAAGATGTTCCGAAGAATGTTCTTAAATGCTATTTACTATTATTTTCTTATAACAAGAATTGTCGTATGTCTTAGGAACTTCTTAGTTTTCTCACTTAGGACGTTTTTAGACTTTTAACCTAAAATCACTTGGTGACGACAACATTGTGACTCGTGACCTTCAGGGAGTTTAAGAGGACCCGTTCTGTCTCTCAGAGGCCTTGGTGGACTCCATCTGAAAGTCATAATAGTAAGGACATGTTTCAGTAACTTGGCCTCCCTAAATAATATCTATAGTGATTAATTATGTAATATCAAATACAACAGCTGCCTCCGTGATTACTGAGAGGAATCAAGGAATAGTCACATGTCACACAGACTGAAAGGACATTTACATTATATGTCAACTCCCAAAATAAGCTTTATGTGATACATTCACACAAAAAATACTCTGACCAACTTCAATGAACACAATGTGTTAACACATTGTCTAGATCAGGGATGGGCAACTTAAATACTGCAGTTTATCATGTTCACTACCACAGGGCCTCATATAGGAGCATCACTAACCAGATATGATGAAACTGTAATTTTAAACATGTTTACAGTGCAGTAACTTAACATATTTCATGCTCTAATGCATGTTTAACAGTATAAATAGGAATACAAAAGGTTTGAAGCAAATAAAAAAT
>NC_081517.1:285000-352500 GCF_030273125.1 Centropristis striata | reverse complement strand
TTTAGTATATTTGTTTACATGTAACTCTCCTCTCTTCTTCTTCTTCTTCTTCTTCAGATTAACTTCTTCATATTTATACGGATCATTAAGATCCTGATGTCTAAACTCAGAGCTCATCAGATGAGATACACGGACTACAAGTTCAGGTGAGTCTTACCTGATGAAGTGAACTCAGTGAATCGATCTGTTGCTCTTTGTTTCAGTCTTTTATCTCTCCTCCTCTGATCCAGATTAGCAAAGTCCACTCTGACGCTGATTCCTCTGCTGGGGATCCACGCCATCCTCTTCACCTTCGTCATCGACGAGTCCGTCCCTAAAGGCTCCATGCTGCGCCTCATCCGCCTCTTCTGTGACCTGCTGTTCAACTCCTTCCAGGTCAGAGTCCTTAAACTCATTCACATTACATCCTTAAATGTTTCAACGTTAGTGTGTTTCTCAGGAATCATTTATTAGCCTTTTCCTGTTTCTTTACTGTATGTTCTCTCTGATATTAAGTCATTATGTTTGTTAAATCTATTAATTTAGACTTAAAATGTATTTTTTTCCATTTTATATAATTATTTTGTCAAACTTTTTAAGAACGGGTAAAACAGGAAACTGGAGAAAACTCCTGTACAAATGAATAAATGATGTAAGCACAATATAAATATTTATAGGTGCCCTGTGGAGGTTTTCTTGTAAACAAAAAGTTTCTGTTTACATCCAATGTCACTGACCAAAATGCATTGTTTGTGTTTATCCTGGAGGCCGAACAAATATGCTGTATTCTTTCCTCATAATGCAGGCACAAAAAAAATAAAAAAAATAATGAAACCTGTATTGTATGGAGGCGTACAATATGGATTTTTTTTTTTCAAACAATAACCGATTATTACCTGCTTCTCAATTACTGATAACTTCCCATTTTTTTCCATTTATATATAAAATTATATAAAAAATCATAAACTGCAGTTTATGCACACCTGAGGTTAAGAATGGATTAGATGAAGAACGCTGCTGCAGCAGCTCAGATCAGGAGGCCGAGGCTGCAGGTCACTCAGACTCACCAAAACTGGACAACACTGGATCTGAAAAACGTTTCCTGGTCTGAGTCTCAACTTCTCCTGCAACATTCAGACAGAGTCGGTGGTGTGAACAACATGAAACCATGGATCCACCTGCCTGGTATTAATGGTTTATGAAGGTGGGGGTGTAAAGGTGGAGGGGATGTTTTCATCTCTGAGGACCAGCTGAGCATTGTTTAAACGCCACAGTGCATCAGTTGCATGATGTTATCATGTCAACATGGACCAGAACCTCTGAGGAATGATTCCAGCTCCTTGTTGAATCCTGCAAAGGAAGAATTAATGCAGTTCTGAAGGTCCAACCGGTTATTAGCAAGGTGTACCTAATAAAGTGGCCAGGGAGATTAGTTACTTTTAAAAAAAACTTCCTGTGAAAACCAAACGTAAGTGATCTCAGGGTATCTATGGTAATAATTAGAATATTTAGAGGTGTTTCCCCAGTATAAACGGTGTCACATTAATGTTCCATGGCTGACTGAAGTGGATCTGGTTCTGTTTCAGGGCCTGCTGGTTGCCATTCTCTACTGCTTCGTCAACAAAGAGGTGAGACAGATGAGCTTTCATGTCGAGCACCACCTTAATTTAATCTCTGCAGTTCCTTCCTCTCCCTCATAGAGACGATAACTGAGACATGTTTCATCATCAGTGTTGCCGTTATCAGTGTTTTTATATCTAAAAGCTCTAAAGTCTCTGTTGGAGCTCCACTTTATTCTGTTGTTTACAGAGTGGGACGGACTCCACCTCATCATCTGATCATCTCTCAACTTTTAGATGGAGTCTTTGGCCTGATAGTCACAGACTAGAGTCCATCTAATGACGTCCTCGTGTCTCATTTAATCTTCCTCATGTGTCTGTCCTCTATCTGTCCTGTATCTGTCCTGTATCTGTCCTCTATCTGTCCTCTGTCTGTCCTCTATCTGTCCTCTATCTGTCCTCTATCTGTCTTCTATCTGTCCTGTATCTGTCCTCTATCTGTCCTGTATCTGTCCTCTATCTGTCCTCTATCTGTCTTCTATCTGTCCTGTATCTGTCCTCTATCTGTCCTGTATCTGTCCTGTATCTGTCCTCTGTTTGTCTGTCCTCTATCTGTCCTCTATCTGTCCTCTATCTGTCCTCTATCTGTCTTCTATCTGTCCTGTATCTGTCCTCTATCTGTCCTCTATCTGTCCTGTATCTGTCCTCTATCTGTCCTCTATCTGTCCTCTATCTGTCTTCTATCTGTCCTGTATCTGTCCTCTATCTGTCCTCTATCTGTCCTGTATCTGTCCTGTATCTGTCCTCTATCTGTCCTGTATCTGTCCTCTATCTGTCCTGTATCTGTCCTCTGTTTGTCTGTCCTCTATCTGTCCTCTATCTGTCCTCTACCTGTCCTCTATCTGTCCTCTATCTGTCCTCTATCTGTCCTCTATCTGTCCTCTGTCTGCCCTCTGTCTGTCCTGTATCTGTCCTCTATCTGTCCTCTGTTTGTCTGTCCTCTATCTGTCCTCTATCTGTCCTCTATCTGTCCTCTACCTGTCCTCTATCTGTCCTCTATCTGTCCTCTACCTGTCCTCTGTCTGTCCTCTGTCTGTCCTCTATCTGTCCTGTATCTGTCCTCTGTTTGTCTGTCCTCTATCTGTCTTCTATCTGTCCTCTACCTGTCCTCTATCTGTCCTGTATCTGTCCTGTATCTGTCCTCTATCTGTCCTCTATCTGTCCTGTATCTGTCCTGTATCTGTCTTGTGTCTGTCCTGTATCTGTCCTCTATCTGTCCTCTATCCGTCCTGTATCTGTCCTCTATCTGTCCTGTATCTGTCCTCTATCTGTCCTGTATCTGTCCTCTATCTGTCCTCTATCTGTCCTGTATCTGTCTTGTGTCTGTCCTGTATCTGTCCTCTATCTGTCCTCTATCCGTCCTGTATCTGTCCTCTATCTGTCCTCTATCTGTCCTCTATCTGTCCTGTATCTGTCCTCTATCTGTCCTGTATCTGTCCTCTACCTGTCCTCTATCTGTCCTCTATCTGTCCTCTACCTGTCCTCTGTCTGTCCTCTGTCTGTCCTCTATCTGTCCTGTATCTGTCCTCTGTTTGTCTGTCCTCTATCTGTCTTCTATCTGTCCTCTACCTGTCCTCTATCTGTCCTGTATCTGTCCTCTATCTGTCCTCTATCTGTCCTGTATCTGTCCTCTATCTGTCCTCTATCTGTCCTGTATCTGTCCTCTATCTGTCTTCTATCTGTCCTCTACCTGTCCTCTATCTGTCCTCTATCTGTCCTGTATCTGTCCTCTATCTGTCCTCTATCTGTCCTGTATCTGTCCTCTATCTGTCTTGTGTCTGTCCTGTATCTGTCCTCTATCTGTCCTCTATCCGTCCTGTATCTGTCCTCTGTTTGTCTGTCCTCTATCTGTCTTCTATCTGTCCTCTACCTGTCCTCTACCTGTCCTGTATCTGTCCTCTACCTGTCCTCTATCTGTCCTCTATCTGTCCTCTACCTGTCCTCTATCTGTCCTGTATCTGTCCTCTATCTGTCCTCTATCTGTCCTGTATCTGTCCTCTATCTGTCCTCTATCTGTCCTGTATCTGTCCTCTATCTGTCTTCTATCTGTCCTCTACCTGTCCTCTATCTGTCCTCTATCTGTCCTGTATCTGTCCTCTATCTGTCCTCTATCTGTCCTGTATCTGTCCTCTATCTGTCTTGTGTCTGTCCTGTATCTGTCCTCTATCTGTCCTCTATCTGTCCTCTATCCGTCCTGTATCTGTCCTCTGTTTGTCTGTCCTCTATCTGTCTTCTATCTGTCCTCTACCTGTCCTCTACCTGTCCTGTATCTGTCCTCTATCTGTCCTCTATCTGTCCTGTATCTGTCCTCTATCTGTCCTCTGTCTGTCCTCTGTCTGTCCTCTATCTGTCCTCTATCCGTCCTGTATCTGTCCTCTGTTTGTCTGTCCTCTATCTGTCTTCTATCTGTCCTCTACCTGTCCTCTACCTGTCCTGTATCTGTCCTCTATCTGTCCTCTATCTGTCCTGTATCTGTCCTCTATCTGTCCTGTATCTGTCCTCTATCTGTCCTCTATCTGTCCTGTATCTGTCCTGTATCTGTCCTCTATCTGTCCTCTATCTGTCCTCTATCTGTCCTCTACCTGTCCTGTATCTGTCCTGTATCTGTCCTCTATCTGTCCTCTACCTGTCCTCTATCTGTCCTGTATCTGTCCTGTATCTGTCCTCTACCTGTCCTCTATCTGTCCTCTGTCTGTCCTCTATCTGTCCTGTATCTGTCCTCTACCTGTCCTGTATCTGTCCTCTACCTGTCCTGTATCTGTCCTCTGTCTGTCCTCTACCTGTCCTCTATCTGTCCTCTATCTGTCCTGTATCTGTCCTCTATCTGTCCTCTGTCTGTCCTGTATCTGTCCTCTATCTGTCCTCTATCTGTCCTCTACCTGTCCTGTATCTGTCCTCTATCTGTCCTCTATCTGTCCTGTATCTGTCCTCTACCTGTCCTCTGTCTGTCCTGTATCTGTCCTCTATCTGTCCTGTACCTGTCCTCTATCTGTCCTCTATCTGTCCTCTATCTGTCCTCTGTCCGTCCATCAGGTGCAGTCTGAGATGCTGAAGAAGTGGAAGCGGTGGAAGTTGGGTAAGGACATCGATGAGGAGTACCGCCACACCCACAGCCAGACGCCGCACGTCAAGAGCGGCAGCATCGCCACCGGCAACCTGCCCTATCTCCATGACAACAACGACAGCGAGCCCGGCGGCGACTCGCCTCGCCTCAACAAAGCCGCCGGAGACGCCTCGCGCGGCGCCGCTCCCGAGGAGAACCGCAGGCTGGTGGTGTCCTACAGCAACGGGAGGAGCGCGGCGGCCAAGTGCCGGCTGCAGTTCTCCTTCCTGCCACACCGAGGCGCCGGCCGCCACGCCAGCAGCACGGAGGACGCCAGTCTGGAGGACAAGCTGCAGCGCTGCACGTCCTCTGTGGACGGAGAGACGAACGTCTGAGGACGAGCAGATCACTGATGGACAGGAACTAGACACAGATCAGGAGGTTCTTCTGCTGATTCATCTTTACTGGCTTTGGGACCTTGAGCAGATTTGTTTTATCAGGAATGATAAAATAAAAGAAAAGGACTCACATCTTTCCATCCGTACGCTGTCGTCGTGGTGATGGCGCCTGCGTTGTGTGCGATGGACGCTCGTTGTTTTTGTGGTACAAAGACCCTCAAAGTGTCAAGTTTTTTACTGCTTTGGTTTCATGGAAACAGAATGTGGACTTCTGCATGCGACTCGTGACTCGTCTTGCTGCCATGAAGAGACGAGGAGGCTTTAATGTTTAACTTATTCTAGTTCAAATGACCAAACTAGAGAATAATAACAATACACCACGGAGGTTTTACGTCCAACGGAAATCAAATCCACTGTTTAATGCACATTCCTTGCTTTGTGTCGATATAAAGCCCGCCGGTCTGCTTTTAACAGATTTTCCTGACTGAATGTATAAGGAGAAATATGGGTAAAACTCTATTTAAGTGTATATATGTAATTAGAAATGTGCCCACAGCATTTATCCAGCCAGGAGACTTGATTGAGTTCTTGATTGATTCTCGTGCAGACTTGACACACTAAGTGACTTGGACGGACAGCAATCATGGTTCTGTTTCAGCCGTAAGTCTTCTGTAGGATGGAGGCAAACACTCAACGTAAAGTGGTATTCTACACAATCGGAAAAAATCCTTTTTATGTGATGGAAAGCTTTTTCATTTCCCATCATAATGAGTGAATATGTTTAGTTGAGAAGAGCAGCAGACAGCTGAACAACCTGATTTTGGTGTTTTTGTTATTCCTTCGTTCATGTTTCATGACTCAGAAAGCAAAATGTGCCACACAGAACCACTTTTATCATTTTAAACTGAGAAAATGAGCATATTAAAGCAAGCACTGGTGTGGTTTCAACATTTAGATTCAGTACAGAAATGGATTTACTTCACCAAGGGATTCCTGATGAACTTTTGGTCGAGGATGATAAACACTGTAAATATGAATAAAGTGAATATGGGTGTTTTGAAGAGAAAGACGGGTGGGTGGTGGGCTTTGTTGTTCTTCTGTTCTTCTGCTTCAGTCCAGGTGATTAAAAACAAGGACAAACATGATTAATTATCTTGAGGAAAGACACAGAACATGATTGTACCTGTCCTTTATTTAAAGTGTCAAAGCAAACAATGTGATGAGAGAAAGCAAAAAGTTTCTTTTTAATAAAGCCAAATGTTTGTGTCTCATACGTCTCTGTGGATCCAATTAAACTGAATTCTGTCAGCATTAAAAGTCTCACTATATCTTGTGTCAATTCAACATATGACAGAGATATAAGCGTTTCTCCAGTTATTCAGAGTTGATTGATCGTGAGCTGACACACTATTCACAAATTTGTGAGTCAAATAAGTGAAATATTTGTACTTAACTGACATTTTGTGGCAGCAGAAATATTCCGTCTCAACATGCTAAAAAACGAGACACACAAATGAAATGAAGTCATGTGTGCACATGTCCGTATATGATGTGCAGTTATTGCACATTATGATTGACTGCAAAGCCAATCAGTGGACTAACCATCAATCAATGCACGTTTCCATTGGAGACGACTGCAACATGAAATTATAATGACTCCACTGTGTGTTGATACGCAGAGGGTAATAAGATGTCAGCAAATGAATTATTTATTGGTTCCATGTCTAATAATGTGTGTGTGATGGGAACACCTCCCTCTCCATGACTGAATCTACATAAAACAGAGAACATGAGAACATTTACCACTGGAGGCTCTGAAGCGTCTGCATGGAAACAGAATCTTTCACTTTGTGTCAAAGAATGAAGAGCATTAAAGACTTTTGACTTTGAGGGTTTAGATTTTATCTTTGTCTCTTGTTATGTGGATGTATTGCACATTTATAGAATAACCACTGCCATTTAAAAATAAATAAATAAATAAAAAGTGTTGCATATGAAGCCTTAAAGATGCATGACAGATTATTCATAATGTTCAGATAATGTGCTGGTATTTACAGTTTTTTCTGTAATGTAATGCCATTTCTTCTTAAAACACACTTCTTATTTTCCAGGGAGATTCCAACATTCACGTTTTTTATTTATTTATTTGTTCTTCAGTAAGAACTGGACCGACACACACTGAAGAGCACATCTGAGCGTTGACGTTTGTGCAAAATAATTGGTTAATGCTTTTCCTTCAGTTATCAGTTTAAAGAATATTACATCATTTAAAGGGGCTGCACATGACATTCAGAACATTAATATAGCAGTAAACTACTATTACGTTATTATGTAAAGATATAGTGGATAGCCTTGATAATGCTTTAAGTTATCATTTTTAATATTTTAGGGGTATTTAAATAAACACTGCACTACCACAAGCATGGTTTAAAGCAGGCGTCTCAAACTTAAATTACCTGGGGGCCGCTGGAGGCAGAAACAAAATGACTGAAAAAAGACACAAAAATTATTTAAAAAGACACAAGAATTACAAAAAAGACAAAATGACCAAAAAAGACACAAAATTACCAATAAAAGGTAAAGGGACCTTCCACACACAACACTGTAAAGTGCCATAAATTGCTGTAACAATCACTCATTTTTATGAAAATAGCTGATAAGAGTTTAATTTCAGAGCTGATATATCGACATTTTCATAGTTTTCTTATAAATGATTTTGTTTATAATCAATAAAACCATGTTAAATGTCTAGATATCAGCTCTTAAATTAAACTATTATCAGCTATTTTTGTTATCATTATATTTGTCCAAACAAATGTTCCTTTAGTTGTACCAGACATTAAAATGAACAAGGAATCTGAGAAAACAATGGTCTAATATTTTTCCATGACTGTGTGTTTTATTGTCTGCAGTCTGTTTACTGCCTGCTGAACCAGGAATCATCATCTTCTGCAGGTTACTCTACCTCATACAACCTGACTTTAACAAACGTTCCCCTTTAAGAGCTGCAGACTGTCTCAGTATGTTAGTATGTGTTATAAACGTGTTATAACTCTTAGAGGTGTCAAACAGACGAGATCTTCTTACTTTGTTGTGTTCGGTTCCTCTGACGGACACCAGGCTCCATTGAAAAGCAACAATCAGTGTTTCTAAAAACTCCTTCATTCCATTTAGGTGACTTGTCATTTACACTGTTTGGCATCTGAAACTTGATTTCAGCAGCTCTGGAGTTTTTAAGGGCAGAGAAGTTGTGTATTGATTCTCACTGAAACAAAAAGAGAAAATCTATCTCGTCTGAAAAAGCACATTTCATATCTGTGTTGAGTTATTGATATCTGAAAGCACAGAATAAAACAAGCCTGCTCTCTGATCATGTTCTTATGATGTGCATCCTTTAGAGATTATCATAAACTAAACCCATTCATGTTAAAAAGTAAAACCTTGAAAGCAGTTGTGCTTTCATCAAACACTTTTTATTTTCACAACCTCACTGTGAGGCTTTTACCAGTGAAAGAGCAAAAATATATTGCTGACTGATTGTTTAATGAGCAACCACAGGCTCATTTCCCGAGCCAAGAAATTACAAAAACAGATCAAATAGTTGATTTTGTGTTGCCCATGCAGGAAACATCTATTTTTAGTCCTGTCATATTATTCTAACTTCTGCAGATGGCCAGTCTGTCCCTACAGGGAGGATGGTGGAAATACATCATGTTAACAGAGTCCCTGGAAACCTTTTTACAGGGGTTCAAAGTCTTCCTGACACCTTCTTTGATCCTCAGGATCACTCTGCTAAAACCATCTAGTAGATTTAGCTGGTTGTGGATTAGATCTCAGCCCAGACCACTCGGTATTAAACATATGAAACTAAAGAACCTGGGTACCAGTCAGTGGTTCAATGGGTACCAATCAATGGTTCAGTGGGTACCAGTCAGTGGTTCAATGGGTACCAGTCAGTGGTTCAATGGGTACCAGTCAATGGTTCAATGGGTACCAGTCAATGGTTCAATGGGTACCAATCAGTGGTTCAATGGGTACCAGTCAGTGGTTCAATGGGTACCAATCAGTGGTTCAATGGGTACCAGTCAGTGGTTCAATGGGTACCAGTCAATGGTTCAATGGGTACCAGTCAATGGTTCAATGGGTACCAGTCAATGGTTCAATGGGTACCAGTCAATGGTTCAATGGGTACCAGTCAATGGTTCAGTGGGTACCAGTCAGTGGTTCAATGGGTACCAATCAATGGTTCAGTGGGTACCAGTCAGTGGTTCAATGGGTACCAATCAGTGGTTCAATGGGTACCAGTCAGTGGTTCAATGGGTACCAGTCAATGGTTCAATGGGTACCAGTCAATGGTTCAATGGGTACCAGTCAGTGGTTCAATGGGTACCAGTCAATGGTTCAATGGGTACCAGTCAATGGTTCAATGGGTACCAATCAATGGTTCAATGGGTACCAGTCAATGGTTCAATGGGTACCAGTCAATGGTTCAATGGGTACCAGATTTACACAAATCTGAAAACGTTATTTGGGAAAGCAAAAAAATCTAATGGAAACATTCTTTTCTATCTTCAATTGTTTGTTTCTATTTTAAGGGGGAAGCCATCATTGTCTCCAAGTCTGCCACTAAGCTTCTTTAAATGTTGTGCAAGGATGTGAAAATATACTTTACAATTAATTATATGCCAATATTAAACCATTCTGATGCTTTGAAGGGACAGAAATGGTATTTCCAATAAGTATTAGGTTAAAAAATATCACATTCGGTTCTAAATCACCATTTCCAGTGTTCCATGCTGATGCTGATCCAGAGACAGATTACCTTCACAGGCATACTCACTCTATACCACCCACATGCATTTTTAATGCAGTATTAATGTGTTTTTATTCTATAAATGATGTATAATCGATATTTCTGCATACTGGGCTCCCTAAAATTGCAGAAATTGGGTATCAATGGAAAGCCTTTTGTGGATATTATAAGTCAGTTTCATTTCATTGTAGTGAGAGCATTTTATAAACCTAAATGTTACCTTTCTGTATAAACGGCCTGTTGTGTCCTGTAGGAAAATTGCAGATTCATTCAACTTTGGACGGATTTTTTATTAATTTTAATTTTTTATACCATTTTTATTAATTCTCGAGTGGTCAAAAATGGTTCAATTAAGCACCAAAACAAATGGATCCTAGTCAAAAATTGCTTCAAGACTTCAAGACTTAAATACTTAAATCCTCAAGTTCTAAACTCATACACACAATGCCTGTTACAGATTTATGACTAGAAAATCTTGACACACAGTGCTGAACTTCATCTCGTAGTTCGTCTCTTAAACAAATTTAGGCTAAATTAGGCTATAAATGATGAAGCGTATGGCATAAGTTAATGCTACATACCTGTCCCTTTTCAAATAAACGTTTAATAAATAAAAAAGGTTAAAAAAAATGAGTGTTGTTCACTTTTTCTCAGTTCTGGTTTATTGAGTAGCTTCCAGTCCATGCAGGCTCCAATCTCTCTGACCACAGGAGTCCAGGAAGTAGTCAGCTCCAATCTCAGGGTGTGAAGCTGTGATTGAAAGAAAATGAAGCTGACATCTTCAAAGCAAAGGCCACTTTAATTACGGATGAATTATGAAAGATTAATATAAAAATAGGATGAATAAATATGTTAAGGCCAGATCCAATTTCCACAGTGGTTCTCTGACCTTTGGCGGCTGGGAAAAGGTTTGAAATCACCAGATTCATCATCACCTGTGTGTGTGTGTTGATTTTCTGTGAGAATCCTTGTTTCTTCGCTGTGAATCTACTTCCTGTCAGTTATAACTGGAGAGGAAGTTGTATACACGCGCCACACGGAGCCAGGAGAAGGTATTTCGGGATCAGGATGAAAACATTTCAGAACAATGACATAGAAATGACAAAAGAGCCACACTGTGTAAAATCAATCAGCTGTGACAGCTCTATTGTGGAAAGTACTTGAGTCCAAGACTGGGTGGGATCAACCGTCCAACTGAAGTAAAGGAAGAGGAAAAAACACCGTTCACATGTAGAGCACTCGCTGGTCGTCTGTGTTAAAATCACCTCGTGAGCACAATGCAGTTTGTTCTGTGATAGAAATCTAATGTTTCCTCTCGGTAATACTTCAGTTATAGCTCCTTCCCTTCATGCATGGTGCCAATACAGAAACCAATCTCAGAGATTAGATGTTTCCTTGTATTTCTTCATAAGGCTTCTGTAATGCTTGCTGGGAATAATAGGCACACAAAGCTTTTAATTTATAAAAGTTATGACATTAGGTTAGTCTCTCTCATAGCGAGACTATATGTATATATATACATGTTTAATATATATATTAACATATTTAATATATATATATATATATATAGACTGTATAAATAATGGATGTAGTCACCAGTTTGCCGTTACACTCGTTGACTTTTCTTCTCTCGTGATGACGGCTCGCCGTGTCTGATTTCAGAGGCCGCCACGCCCAAATCAAACCATTCTTTATCATCTATTTTCTTCCAAATTGGATCATTATTTGCACAATTAACATCATGTCTTGAAGATTTCTTACTAGCAATTGAGACCACAGTGTTGTCATGATCAATAAGTCCGCACAGCATTAAGATCGTCGTTTTAAATATGTTTTTCACGAAAAATGCTTATTGATAGGACAAAATGATAGAAAAAAATAGTTAAAAAGTTAACTAAATTAACAAAGTTATGCCTTTTTTAAATATGCCCCAGTGATGAACAAGACCAAATACTTTGATAGACGAAGAGAAACAAACATGCTTTGATCAGCTTTCTGAGTGAAGTATTTTGAACTGAAGTCCCAAAATTGCAGTTGTGTGTGTTTTCATTTGTAACACTTGGACTGTTTTTGGCTGCTCGAGCTGAATTTTCTTCCATCATCGGTGTTTTCCTGAGTTTGGAGATCCCTGAAGGGCCGTTACCAACAACGTGAGCCTCCTCACCAACCAGTCCTGCAGGCTGAGACTGATATAGAAAGCAGATGACTGAAGGCTCATTAAGGCTTAATATATGTAACAGCAATAGAAGCAGACAGAGATAGATGCTGATTTCTTCCACACTTGGCTCAGACTTCCATAACCACTAATGACTCGTCAGCTCATCTGCCAGAAAAGTGCCACTGCTGCACCTCTCACAGTGAAATGATTTCCCCTTGACCTGCATCAAATCCTTCCATCTAACTAACGTCTCCTCGTCTCACTAAATGAGCTGCACTTTTTTTTTACCACGTATGTACTGAGCAACAGAGCCTGCATTTCAATTACTGAGAGTGAAGAGATTAGCAATCACAACCACGTAACATATCAAACATTAACTGACAAGACCACCGATTACCCAAATGACACCGATGGTGGAGAAGGTCAGATCATGATTAATAACTGATTAATGATTAATAACAGAATCAACCCCCGTAGGCTCTGATCAGCTCCTATAATAGCATATTATAATATTTCTCTTTACAGCTTCTGTCAGACATTTGAGCTGTAACCTCACTCCAAAACTAGCTCATGATGCCAAAAGCACTTTTTCAGGTAGGAGGTCACCGACTCCAACAGCAGAATGAATGATGATTCACAGGTGAGATGATCAACAACACTTCTCCTCCAGCGTCTCCACCCTGACAGGAGAAGCTGAGATGTGTCTTGTCACCTGGTATTTGTGTCATTCTGGCAGCAACTGCAAATCTTTTTGTTACATTACTTCTTAGTCTGACTAACTGGATGTAGGATGATTATTATTTGTATTTTATGCAGCATTCTGCTCCCCTTCCTGCTTCCCCAGATAACTGTGATTAGTTTAAACAAATACAAATAAGCTGGAGGGTTTTCCCCACCGCAGAATGGTAATACACTGCAGTTCAGTCCTCCAGCTCATTACTTCCAATTTGCTCTGCAGTGTGTGGAGGTGCGTCCCGTCATCCTGTCTGCTAGCAAACAACAGAAAAGACCCAAAAGCTGCTGAGTAATAGTATGCTATGCACGACCAACACATAAAGTACACATAACTTTTTTATAACTGATGAACTGAAAAAGCAGAGACAGATGTACACAGACGTGAGACAACCGCAGGAAAAATGTTTTGCATTTTGTCACAAAGTCTTATATCCAAATAAGTTTTAGGTTCACAGTATCGATGTTAGTTCAGCAAAAGCTTTTTTGACAGGATGGGAACTGTGTTCCCTTCAACTGGGCATCATCACTCAGTCACTCTGTTTCACTAGCCAGGCCATTCTGACACAATGGTGAATGCTCTGGCTCTGAAAAAACTGCTTTATTACCTGTCAACAAAAGAAAGTATCTGTACATGTATGAGTACTATTATAAAATGGATGGCTCCAATCAATCAAGGCTGTGACGTCCAATTCCTTCTCTGTTGACTCCGCTTTCACCTTTTTATACAAGGTGCTTGGGACTTACTGCCGTTACTAAGCAACCAAAACGGCTTATGTGGCAGTCTCTTTAATCTCCCATTAGTATCAAACTGGTTTTCTACAAAATGGAAACATTTATGGTCAATTTCAGCCTCCATGGTGGCCTAACTATGGACGAGTGGAATAATATGAAGAGTGTGAATCACCTGCCAACAGACGACATGCAGAAATTAACAAAACATTGTTAAGCAAATGAGATGGGCCTTCAAATGCTTTGAAGACTGTCGTCAAGATAAAAACGTAGGTTTAGACCTTAAGACTGACAAAAGAGCAGGTCAGTGTAATTTTGCAGGATTTCTATGCAACGTTCAGAAACGGTAAAGGCTCTACGGCCCGAGCAGCTACGATCCACAGCAACCGCCGGCAAGGAGATAGATAGATAGATAGATAGATAGAAATACTTTATTTATCCCAAGCTGGGAAATTACAGTGTAGTAGGGCCGACTTCTCTGTAAGAACAATGCTTGATGGGTGATTATGTTCATAGACACTGTTTGAATTGGAATATGTCCATCACTTCAGGCCGAAGTGTGTTGTGATTATACGAATAAGGGGGTTGTCATCTAACTCTGAACTCGTGTAATAACTCATCAGGAAAAGTTGCATTGCTTTTAATATGACTTGTTCCTGAAGCCACCTTCACACTGCATGGTACAGCGTCTGCACTTAGCCAACTGTACAGCATTGTGTATAGTTTGTGGTCGATATTAACTGTAGCTTAGCAACAATTCTCTCTGACCATCAGAGCAGTGGTTTAATTTCTACTATTAATTGGCTCAGCTGACTTGGAGCCCCAGCAGAGCGGTACCAAAAAAACTACCAAGTGCCGAGAACGATTCACAGCTTTTGCTAATGGAAAACCAAAAAGGAGCGATCAGGTAGAGTCAAGTTGAGCCAAAGGTCTCTTCCAAAAACTCAACCAGGTGTTTACTGCATATAGCTTTGCCAGTGGCTAATGTTAGCAAGCTAGCTAAGCCTGCTCAACATCTAAACCAGACAATGTTGTAGATAACGGAGGGCATCATTTCTCCACTTTTGGCTTCCTGCCTCCATGGATATCAGGCCACCAACAACTGAAACTAACACATCCTGATCCAGCTTCTGGTGTGACAGCAAACAGGGCAATATATATAACGTTCGGATCAACGTCAAAATAAGTGCAATGACATTAATTTTAAACAGGATTTTTGATTGATGGGTACCTTATTTTTCTACTTTTATGTGTACGATTAAACTTGCAGAGTCTTGACACTTGTGTGGGATAATCCATCACAGTTACCACATGTCTTCTTTTATTTTTGTCAATGTTGAATGATTTAGAGTAGGGCAGCACTACTCAGCCTGTAAAAAAAAAAAAAAGTTTTCTATTGTCCTCTGGAGGAGCTTTTCCAAGTCTGAGAAAAAGCCCCAGGTGTTTCTACCAGGGTCACCTCCTGGTTCAGTGTCGAGGCTACAAACAGAGTTTAGAAAGCCTCGTTTCAACTGACAGTTTGAAGGATTCTGGGTCTAAAAAATATGCTATTGTTTTGCTTTTTTAAAAGTCCACTGCGTTTGGGGTCAAACAAGGGATTCAAAGTCAGGATTAATATTGACCATTCAGTCTCTCAGTTTGTCTCTGGAGGACTTGTTAAATAGTTTGTACTCTTTGTTTGTGCTTTGAATGTTGGATGAACATATCGATCGATCTGGAAACAAGCTTGCCTGCCCAGAACAATTCAAACTGCTAAATCAGTCAAAACAGAAGCCTCTGAGCTGAGAGCAGCCCTTATCTGATGACTATAAATGAAACTAGATGTGCCGTGTTGGCAGCGATCGGACGACTCTTATCTCCTCAGGCTGGATCAACAGTAGCACATTTTGGGAAAAATGTGTCCACAGAGACTCTGCAGTGTTTGTTCAAGGTTTCATTAATGACAAACAGTTTGGTCAGTTTACGGTCAGCCACCTCTTTAATCATCCCATTAGGCTGTGTACAGTGTGTGTGTGTGTGTGTGTGTGTGTGTGTGTGTGTGTAGTGTGTGTGTGTGTGTGTGTGTGTGTGTGTGTGTGTGTTTTCAGGGTCATGGTTAAGCTAAGACATGCATCGGTTAGAGTTCAGTGAAGGGGAGTGAATGTAAACACTGGAAACTCCACACAAGTCTAGTAAACTGTGTTTTTGTATGTGTGTGTGTGTGTGTGTGTGTGTGTGTGTCCTGTTTCTGAGCTTATCACTGCAACATGTTCCTCTCTATGAGGATAGAAATACCATACTTTGAAATGTAAAGGCATATTTGTTGTGGATGGAATCTGAATTTGAAAGCAGACTGAGCTCAGAGTCCCTCAGAGACCATCGAAACATCAGAGCTGACCTCTGACCTCCTCCGGTTCTGGTGGGGACAGAAAGAAACACAGCAGAGACCAAACAGTGAGATTGTGTTGAAGGAGATGAATGAAAACGGAGGAACTGCATGCAAGCTTTTCTCACTTCATTCAGACAAACTGCTGGTGCAGCTATTAGCTATCAGCTATTAGCTATTAGCTACTAGCTATTAGCCGCTGGGTGGTGCGGCGTTAAGGGAGTGTCACTTATGATGTACGTTTTGTGGCATCATATTGTGAACTTCAGCCTGCCAATACTGCATTACAAGTTAATGTTATATTTTACAATTAATATTTACAGTCAGTTTTTATGATCTCCACATTTCCAACTCCTGAGCCTCGTGGTGGCTACAGGAAACACACTACTCACAGGATCAGCTGTTGGCTTCATATATCAGAACAGGAATGCTCCCCATGTCAGCGCAGATTCCTCCCACAGTCCAAAAACATGCAGCTTAGCTCCACTGGTGTCTCTAAATGGCCCGTAGGAGTGAATGAGAGCATGAATGGTTGTCTGTCTCTGTGTCCCCTGGCTGCCACCAGGTCAGGGATCAGCTCCATGAATTAATATGTTAATTAGTGATCTTTAGATGTGCTCATAGTCAGATCACACGTTGGACATTACAGACTGTTACAGTCTTTATGCTCAGCTAAGATAAACGGATGTTTGGTGCTTTACAGATATAACATTGGAATCAATCTCCACATCCGAACTAATAGGCAGATTTTCTAAAATTCAAACTCTTCCTTTGCATGAAGACACTAGTGTGCCTGCAGACCACATGCACACCTGCACAAAACACTAAATCATTCACACAGTTTCACTCTATCTGAAGGAGATGAATAATACATCAATACAAACCTGCACGGACAATAATTGTGAGTTTCATTAAAAAACACTTACAATGTTGATGCATCAGAAATAGAAAGTGCATTGCTGTTGCTATGCATCAAGAAGAACATGTTGTCTTTACTGTGAACTGTGTGACTAGGAGGGAAACCTGCTGTATGCATGTGGGAGGAGGAATTATGAGGCTCATCATCATGTGTAAATATTAATTAATAAGGGTTACTGTAATAGACTCTAATAAAAACCGGGCATGTGATGGCAGCGTGCAAGCCTTTAAAATAAACTACCTCTAGTTATTCTTCAGTGATCAAGGCTCTTCACTATAGAAGCTCCATGACATCAGTTTGTTGTTTTCAGCCACTGAGAAACACTGTCAGCTGTTCATCATCATGTCTGATTAACTCTCTGATGAAACCATGCCTGTGTATGTAGTTGAGCCCTGATTATTATTTTCCACATTTTCATTGAGCATAGCTATGAAGTGTCAAGGTCAGTTGCCATGTTACAAGATTCAGACAAAGAAACCAGGAATCTGTGGAGAATTGAGACTGCCAATGAGCCCAATCAACATGAATTAATTAAGGAGATAAACAGAGTGCATAGATTTGTTAATAACTACCAGCTGCTACAGCATTGATGCCATCCCTCTTCCTCTTCCTCTCCTCTTCCTCTCCCTTGCTAACGTCTGGTGATTTTCTTCTTCTTCTACTACTTTCACACTACTTGGTTTCTCAGTACAAACAATTTCTGTCTGTATTAAACTTTCTCAGCATCCACAGGGAACATGATGCATGATGGGTAAGGAAGGAGCCTGGAGCTGTTTCTGTGTTAGTGCATCAATGATCTTTGTTTCCATTGATGGGCTTGCACATGGAATATCCTTTAAACAAACATTAAAATGATAGTTTAATTTCTCATCTTGCTCATAATCTAAAGTGTAAGGTTTCCATATGTAATCTGTTTGTAGTCACAGTAGAATTCACCACTCACATTAAAGCAGGCTTTGGTTGATTGCAGTGAAAAACAAAAGAGGCGGACTGCATGGGCAGCAATGTAAAATCTGAGACATAGATGGTGAAAAAATTAATATAAAATCTATCTGGAGCCGCAAAACACGAGTAAGCTACTTAATGTGAAGGAAATTTGCCACTTTCTCACCACATATATCCGTAAAACAGCAGGCGGTGAAACAAACAACAAACATCTATGTGATGTCATCACAGGGTTTGTATCATTTTGAAGTCTCAAGTTTGTCACCATCTTGGTTCTTTGAGCCAGAAGAAATCATATGAGGGTGGAGGTAAGTTATCAGCTATCGCTAGCTAGCTGTTTACAGACAGCTCACTCCTTGGAATGGAATGGATGTTTTGTTATATTATTATGTACTTCATGAACAGACGAGAGGACGCTGGCGCGCTTGGCTGCCGCTTCTCGCTCTAAAAACTCTAAAAACTTTTTACGTTCTTTACATTCTCGGCTAAATCTACCTGGATTTTTCTCAAAGCAACATCGACAGTGGTGCTAGGCTACTGTTTCAGAGCCCCTCTCAGTGTTCTGTGCAGTGTGTTAGCCTGGACACTCACCGCACGGTGTCGAAGGATCCATCGCCGCAACCTGGTCGAAGGTAAACCCGGACGGATCTCCACCTGTACCGGTGCGGCTGCTTCGGCCCGCTGCCTTCTTCCCAAACCAACCCTGCTCCCATTCAGTGGACGGCTTCCATCGCCGCTAAGTTGAGGGTAGAGATCCGGGCAGGTTTCCACCTGTCTCGGTGCGGTCTAGCCCCTTGCTGGCTGGGACCGCTACCCTTCGACTCGAGCCGGCTAACTAGCCAGTGGTGGCGGCTCCCTGAGCTAGCTGCACGGCTACGTTGGCTTTCTCCGGCCTCCAACCCTGATGGGCCCAAGCGGGCTGGTCTCTCCATCCACCACGCTGTGGTTGTTGATCCTGTTCCACCTTCTGCCTATTCACCGGTCACCATCCATCTCCAGCGTTTGCCTCTTCACAGCCTCGGACATGGCACTTCGCTACTCATCCTTGCAGCTCCGTCAGCTCATTCCCCAAATTCCTCCTTCAACAGAACTCATCACCACTTTAAAAAACTCTCGACTTCTCCTCCGTCCCCGCTACATTCACCGAGGGTCCCGCCGCAAGTTTATTTACAGTTCCACCGCAGAAAACTTCATCCCAGCGCTCTGGTCTGACCGCAGCTCACCCACCGGCTCCCGCACCTGCTCTCCGCGTCATCACAACAGCTCACGTCATCAGAATGCGTCCAGAGTGAACACCTTCAGCCTCCGTCAAATTCCTACTTCCGTCCCATCAATTTCAAAACAAAAGCACCTAAAAATCGCCCTCTTCAACACAAGATCACTCAACAATAAAAGTCTTATCCTCAATGAATTCGACCAACAAATTGACCTTCTGTGCCTCAATGAAACATGGCAAAAACCCCTGGATTATTTCTCACTAAATCAAACCACCCCCACTGGATATTCCTACCTGGACAACCCACGTCCTGAGGGCAGAGGAGGGGGCATTGCTGCCATCTACAAACAAGACCTCCAACCTCGCCCTCTCTCCATCCCTGCTGCTCCATCATTTGAACACCTGGCTTTTAAACTACCCGGCCCTAAACCTCTCATCATTGCAATCATCTACCGTCCACCCAAACCCAACCCATCATTTCTATCAGAACTCTCTGAATTCATCACCGCACTCTCCTCAATCTCACCATCTGTTTTACTCCTCGGCGACTTCAACCTCCACATTGACTCCCCGGACTGCAAAAATGCCATGGACTTTCTGGACCTAATCAACTGCCTCAGCTTCACACAACACATCAACTTTCCCACCCACAACCGTGGCCACATCTTAGACCTGGTTTGCTCCACTGGCCTCCACATCCACAATATCTCCAGCACCGACCTCTCCATATCTGACCACCTGGCCATCACACTCGTCGCTGACACTCCCGCCCTCCAACCCAAACAGGACCGCAAAATCACTTTTCGCAACCTTAAATCCATCTGCCCAGTCTCTCTCTCCACCTGCATAGCAAACACTCTTTCCAGTCTCACCTTCCCTGCAAATCCAACCCCCATGGACCTCGTCAACATCTACAACAACACACTGTCTTCATGCCTAAACAATCTGGCCCCCCTGAAAACCAAAACCGTCACTTTTACTCACTCGGCTCCCTGGTTCACCCCGGATCTTCACAAACTCAAAAAACAACTGCGACAATTGGAACGACTTCACAGGAAAACCGGTCTCACAGTACATGCCCTCACATACAAAGAGCACACAAACCTCTACAAATCAGCACTAAACAAAGCCCGTTCTGTCTACTACTCTGGCATCATTCACTCTGGATCCTCCAACCCACGCACTCTGTTTTCCACCATAAATAAACTCCTCAAGCCCCACGACAACACTTCATCCTCATTCACCCCGGAGAAATGCAACAACCTCATTTCATTTTTCAACTCCAAAATAGAGAACATCCACAACCAGCTTGCAACCTCCTCTGCCTCCACCCCGGTCCCTGAACCCACACCTCCTTCATCCTCAGACCACCGGCTCTCTACCTTCTCACCAATAACCACAGCAGACCTCTCTAAAATACTCTCCACCATGAAATCATCCACCTCCCCCCTGGACCCCATGCCCTCTGAACTCGTCAAAGCCTGTTTCACCTCTGTCGCCCCACTTATCACTGACATCATCAACTCCTCTCTTACCTCTGGCACTGTCCCCCCACCTCTCAAGCTTGCTGCTATCACGCCTCTCCTTAAAAAACCTGGTCTTGACTCCGACGACCCCAGCAATTTCAGACCCATCTCCAACCTCACATTCATCTCAAAACTACTGGAAAGAGCCATCGCAATTCAACTCAAGACCTACCTCCTCTCCAATAACCTATATGAAACATTCCAATCTGGCTTTCGAACCCACCACAGCACTGAAACAGCTCTAATCAAAGTCACAAACGACCTCCTACTCTCATCTGATTCCGGCTCTCTCACCATTCTTCTCCTCCTGGACCTCAGTGCTGCCTTCGATACCGTCAACCACTCCATCCTCCTCAGCCGCCTGACATCCATAGGCATCACCGACTCCGCCCTCTCCTGGTTCAACTCATACCTGTCTGAAAGATTTCACTACATCGCAATAAACAATCACACATCCCACACCACCCCTGTCTCACACGGAGTCCCCCAAGGCTCAGTGCTTGGCCCCATCCTCTTCATCCTCTACATGCTCCCACTTGGTCACATCATCCGCCGCCATGGACTTCACTTTCACTGCTATGCCGACGACACTCAACTCTACATCACCACCAAAACCATCACTCCAACTGTTCTCTCCACCCTCACCAACTGCCTCACCGACATAAAAACCTGGATGGACCACAACTTCCTCAAACTCAACAGCAGTAAAACTGAAATTATAATCTTCGGCCCAAAATCCACCCTCCCCACCTCCGAGAACTTCACACTCTGTATCGATGGTCACTCTGTCACTCCCTCCCCCCTGGTCAGAAACCTTGGCATCTACATGGACCCCGCACTCTCCTTCAAGTCACACATAAACAACGTCACCAAAACATCCTTCTTCCACCTCCGCAACATAGCACGCCTTCGATCCACTCTCTCCTTCTCAGCCGCTGAAACACTAATTCATGCCTTCATCACCTCCAGACTCGACTACTGCAATAGCATCCTGTATGGCCTCCCCTCCACTGTCCTTCAAAAACTGCAATATGTACAAAACTCCGCTGCCCGACTGCTCACCCACACCCCCTCCAGAGAACACATCACGCCCATCCTCCGTCAACTTCACTGGCTTCCCGTAAAACAACGCATACACTTCAAGATCCTCCTCACCACCTACAAAGCCCTAAACAACCTTGCCCCTTCATACCTGACAGATCTCCTCCATCGCCCCATTCACCCCCACCGAACACGCTCCACTGACGCCAACACCCTCACCATCATCACCAGGACCAAATACCGCACCATAGGGGACAGAGCTTTTTCCATTGCCGCCCCTACCCTCTGGAACTCCATCCCCCTGGCCATCCGAAACTCCGACTCACTGCCGTCTTTCAAAAGTCAACTCAAAACCCACCTCTTCAACATCACTTACAACACCTGATAAATCATTTTCCACCCTCTGTCTCTTTCCTATCCACTGTATTGTTGTTTTTGAATATTTATGTTTGGTATGTATTGTACATTTGTTCACTCTGTGTTTTTGTAAAGCGTCTTTGTGTATTTTGAAAAGCGCTATATAAAACCGATGCATTATTATTATTATTATTATGAACTGAAAACACTGTAAAAGGGTCAAAGCTCTAAAAAGAAAACACAGAAATACAAACGGTAGGTACGTTGTGTCCTATTATACTTTAAATGGGATCATAAACTCTTATTGTCTGAAGGGGTTTTAGCATTAAATTAAGGTTTTTAAAAAAATATTTTCCATCAGCCTCAGATTCTGTGAATGCTCTAGAATCGCTCCCCGTCATCTCAACATCTCTTAAAGCTGAAAGCATGTATCATAAAAGAAGTTGATTCAGGGGCAGATTTAACTTCCTTATTAAGACCTCTGTGTTGGAATGAGCATATATGTGGGATTTTTGTGTCTGTATGAGAGTAGATTACTGTATTATTAAGGAAAGACAGCACAGGAAGCATTACAATTCTCTCACTGTGTCAACATCAAACACGTCTTGCTGTGACGGAGATGGAAAACGAACGTGTTCTCAGCTCTCCATCATCTGTCTGCTGTGTTTCAGCGTATGAGAACTGAAGGGCATGGCTGTAAATCTGTGAAATATAAATGAGGGAGGACAACCTCCTGTTGGCTGTTTTCATAAGATGGTTGATTAATGATTGGATGAATATTTTTTTCCCTTTAAAACCTTCCAATAGCCTCAGATAACTTCATTCTCAGACCATGTTGAACTAGTATTGTTTTAAATATTGATTGACTTCAATTTGGTTAATTTCAAAAACCCTTCTGACTTTCCTCAACCTCCTGAAAAGTATTTTATCTTTTCTGCTGTCATTATGATATGTGTTCTTAAAGACAGTAAAATGGATATAAATTTTCAAAATTGTAAGCATGTGTAATTGTATTTACTGTAGGTACCACCGAACAAAATATGTTTAGAAAATTTAAATTAAAACCCTCTTATCTCTTCCGATGAGGCACTTATGATGGTCCTGGACTTGGAGGTTAACATTTATCCTGTTTTCAATGGAAATTGGTTAAAGAACGCTTGAAAAGATGTTACTAGATTAGCTCATATGCTAATTTCCACCATAATGTAATAATCTATTTAGATTATTCAAAAATGAAAGTTTTAAACAGCTAAAGTTTCCCTTTTCTGCAGGTCGCTTTTGATAAAAGCGTCTAAATGACTAAATGTAAATGTTCAATTGAAAGAGCAATATGTAGTTCTCTGCTGATATTGGTGGATTTGAGCAGTGTGGGTTTTGTCTTAACCATCTGCTCTGATCCATCACTGTTACGTGACCAGATAACCAAAAAATGGTGTAATGAAGATAGAATGACCATTTTTAGTGCCGACTCATCTGAACTGAAAGTCTAAGTGGACCGAAGCCAAGAGTGAAATGATTTGGACATGATGACATTCTTTGACTTTTCCAAATCATGTCTGTTTTCCTCCCATCGTTCCTTTCCCTCTCATAAAGTCCATAAGCATTTCTCCCAATGATCCATAAAAGGCAGATTTAGCAGTTAATGGCCGGTTAGCAGAGCGTGTAGAATGTGAGGTAAGTCGAAGGGAGAATGACGAAGCAAAAGGTGAACCTGAAGCCTGATGTTCTTTAACATTAGGGAGTCATTTTACAGGAACACTGAAAGAAAGACTCTAAAAAAAAGCATTTGTTGTTTAAATCGGATGCTTCTGAACAGAACCATTGAAACTGTCTTCATTTGATTGCCAAAATATGAAACTGGGTTGAATTATCATCAGTAATGGCTCTACGCAATCACCAGGAACTGAATGATCCATTTTACCACCAGCCTCTTTAGCAGAGTGGAACTCAGATTGACAGGTTATGTAAAAAAAAAAAATGTCTGTTGGCAGCCGAAAAAGTCCGGATCACCAAAGTCATCATTCATTCTCTGAAGACCTTGAAGGCCTGTTGTGAAAGTCACGGCAATCTGTCAAATAGTTGTTGAGATATTTCATAAACCACAAGAGTCAACTCATAGATAGATAGATAGATAGATAGATAGATAGATAGATAGATAGATAGATAGATAGATGATAGATAGATAGATGATAGATAGATAGATAGATTGATAGATGATATATGATAGATAGATAGATAGATAGATAGATAGATAGATAGATAGATAGATAGATAGACAGATCGATAGATAGATAGATAGATAGATAGATAGATGATAGATAGATCGATCGATCGATAGATAGATAGATAGATAGATGATAGATAGATAGATAGATAGATAGATAGATGATAGATAGATAGATAGATAGATAGATGATAGATAGATAGATGATAGATGGATGGATGGATGGATGGATGGATGGATGGATGGATGGATAGATAGATAGATAGATAGATAGATAGATAGATAGATAGATAGATAGATAGATAGATAGATAGATAGATAGATAGATAGACAGACAGACAGACAGACAGACAGACAGACAGATAGATGATAGATAGATAGATAGATAGATAGATAGATAGATAGATGATAGATAGATAGATAGATAGATAGATAGATAGATAGATACATAGATACATAGATGATAGATAGATGATAGATAGATTGATAGATAGATAGATAGATAGATAGATGATAGATAGATTGATAGATAGATTGATAGATAGATAGATAGATAGATAGATAGATGATAGATAGATAGATAGATAGATAGATAGACCAATCAACCGCCCTGCTAAAAGGAGGATATTAGAGTTGTAACGGCATATAACCATATTTGGGCCGAGGCTTCCTTGTCCGATCACTGCTGAATACGAAATCAGATACATTTTAAGAAGTACTTTTGGCCAATGTGTTATTCCACCTTTATTCACAGACTTTATATCTGCATGCAACAAAATCCACAAACGTGATTGGTCAATGCTGCTAGAACTACAAATGGACTGTAAATAGAAACCAACAATGCTTGGGATACCAAAGTCTTGGCGTATTGCCTCTGATTCTGTATTCATATGCAGGTATCTTTTATAGAAATTCCATGTACATAGCGTACATAGCGTTCTTGTTCATTCCTATGAACATGTGCTTCATAGGATATGTGCTTTTTAATTTCCTCGGCTCAGGTGTGACTGACTTGGAGCACATCGTGGCACTAAACATGTTTGTTATCAGAAATGTCCCAGTGTTCTTTTCATTTAGTTTTCCACTTGTGTCATTGTCTCACCTCTCTACTCCCATTAATGTTGATAGGAGCTCCATTATTCATCTGAATAGGGCATTTTATGTTTCTGAGCAGCAGCACTGATAAAAAAATAAAATAAAAAAAAACACTTTGAGAATTCATTCTGGCCGCTTCTCATTAATCCACCTTTTTTATTCTTTTGATTATTGAGTTTGGACCTCCACTGACACCAGAGTTCCAATGTAAAAATATATTTTAACATTTTCTCCAACAGTGTTTGTGATTGTGCAGATTCAAGTGACCAGGTGTTGGAGAGGCAGCAAGTATTTGAGATTCAAACTGCATGGCTCCTTCTGTTGTTTTATTTTTCCCTGGTTGTGATCAATTGAAAAAATAAATGGTTCTATAATGACGTTAGTCAAAAAACACCTACAGGAATCAGTTTGTCAGATGATGCATCAAACTAAATGCTCTCACTCTCAAAGGGTTATTGATCAGAATTAACACACTTTGTTTGAACAGCTGTGCTGTCTTTGCTTCCATGCATGCATTTGTTTGTAACATTTTGTAACAGTAGTCTGACATTTTTTAATCAAGCAAGTCTGCAAATACTCATGATTATGAGTGAGAAAGAAGGGACTGTTCTGGCTTCTTTCCTGTTCACATAATACACAACGGACTTCAAACACAACTCTGAGTCCTGTCACATCCAGACGACACTGCTACTGTGGGATGTATCAGGAATGGACAGGAATCTGAATATAGGGATCTGATAAAAGCCTTCAGTGACTGGAGAACAACAACTATCTCCTACTGAACACCTCAGAGACTCACCCGGGATTCCACTGGATGCATTACGACTCCGAAAGAGGTCCGTCCGCAACGGCTGCGTATCCCCGTAGTCCGTCAACACCCACCAGATTCCCGAGGACAAGCGAGATCTCGCGAATTCACGCATAATCAATTGATATAACTGGAAGAGAATCAACATCTCCTCGTTAATGACTGGAGACAAATCCAGCGACTCGGTCTTAACGAGCGCTAACGATCGTTAGCAGCAGTTAGCTACAGTTAGCTCTGTAGCAGTACAGTGTGTATGTGCTAACAGGCTAACAGTTAGCTCTGTATCAGTACAGTGTGTATGTGCTAACAGGCTAACAGTTAGCTCTGTAGCAGTACAGTGTGTATGTGCTAACAGGCTAACAGTTAGCTCTGTAGCAGTACAGTGTGTATGTGCTAACAGGCTAACAGTTAGCTCTGTATCAGTACAGTGTGTATGTTCTAACAGGCTAACAGTTAGCTCTGTAGCAGTACAGTGTGTATGTGCTGCTGCTGCAGGAGGTGTTAGCTTAGCGATCTCTGTTTGTTTACAACAAGCAGTGCAGTGAGCGGTGTGAAAAGACGAGTGAAAACCTCTAACCTGTTGACTTCAGGTCCGTCCCCGCCCATCATGACGTCTTCACGTTGTGAAATACGAGCTGCCGTGAACCCGAGGTATTTTATTTTGAAAATATACCGGATGTTTTATTTTGTGTCTGTTCACGACTTCCTGTCCCGAACGATCTGCTCTGTGCTGAATAGATGCGACGTGCTCGTCGTCCGACAAAAACAGAAGCTCTGCTCCAGTGTTGGAGGGCTGACGGGTGGCAGTGCGTCGTGGACTCGTTACGCAGCGGATCTGCAGTCGGTGGAATCTCACACAGTGATTATAATGGATGAAACACAGTGATTATAATGGATGAAACACAGTGATTATAATGGATTATAATGGATGCGTAACGGCTCCGACGACGGATCTGCAGCCGTTACGCACCCAGTGGAATCCAGGGGTCAGGAAATGATCAGAATTGTCCACGGGTTCAAGTATCTTGAAGGCAGCAACCTCCTGGTCTGAGCAGGGAGGCCAACCAGGAAGTGCCTTAAGCTGCATTCTACCAAAAATTCCAGCAGGGGGCGCTAAGTGTGGCTGCAAAAATATTTCTGTCCATCCATTTCAATGCAAAATGAGAAAACTTCTCACTTGATTTATTACCTCAGAATTTTTTTTTAGGACAACACTATAATCTCAATCACTAGTAAAATATCTTCTTCAAGACAATTTGATGTCAATAGTTCTAATAATGGCCCCATTTAGAAGAAAATAGAAGATAAAGAATCGTATGATTTGGGGCGGGGCTACCTTTGATTGACAGGTCACTGACAAGGCGAGCCGTCACCAGGAGAGAAGCGGAACAATGCGTATCCACAACTACAACGTTATATAGATGGAAAAGAGGACGTTTAGCGGTTTGGTCTCATAACTTTGACCCTTTCACTGTATTTTCACTTAATGACAGTTTATTTGAACGTTTTGTTCAGTAAATGTCTTGTTCAGCATTTGGTTGGACTAACAGACACTCCAAGGAGTCACTGCTCAGTTTTCTGAGGTAAGAAAGATACATTTAGTTTTTGGTTTTTGCCAAAGCTAACATCCCAGTTAATGCTCCCGTTAATGCTAACAGTAATTAGCAGCAGCTTCTCTCAGTCAGGTTGAGGTGTAGAGAGGCTGTAGTCAGTGATCAGATCCCTCTCCTCCTCCACAGTCCAAATATGGTCTGCTTCCTGTATCGGAAACAAGATGGCGACGCAAGATGGCAACGAGTGTAACACTGAACTCGAGGCTTCCAACGGGCCACAAACCAACGGGTGACATCACGGTGACTACGTCCATTATTCATATACAGTCTATGGGTTGGACAAACAGACACTCCAAGGAGTCACTGTTCATTTTTCTGAGGTAAGTAACGTACATTTGTTTTTGTTTTTTCTAGCCAAAATTAACTGTTAATGCTGTTAATGTTAATGAATTTGAATTTTGAATCAAGCTACTACCTGAAAGTGCAGGTCTGTGCTGTTCTTTTAGTGCTTTGCTCAGGTTGTTCTTACTCACTGTTAGAAGAAAAGTAATGCACTCTTATACGTTTTGTAGATATGTAGATGTACTCTCAAATTGTAAGCCAGAAGACTTATCATGTCCCATATTGATGTTTGTGGTTAGGTGGCGGCCTCTACTGGAAGTGAGGTAGAATAAAGAGCGAGAAAGTCCATTTAGGGTTGGTGGGTCTAACAAACAAGACTTTGACCCAAGCCTTTATGTAACCCGTTAAACCAAAAGTCAACAATGTTATTGAAAGTTAACCTGTAAATTAACTTCTGCATGAAGATACAATACCCAAACCCTGTTTCTTCTTCTTACCTTAACCAAGCCCTTTTTGTTCATAACATTAACACAGTTTTTGTTCATAACATTAACACAGTGATTAAAACTGCAACCATTACGTGTTTAAAATAGCAACTGTGTGTCCATTTCAAAACTTTAAGTAGAACTGTCACATTTTCTAAATCAATCAAATCTAAATTACTTTATTAATCCCGAGGGGAAATTCAGTTAGTCTAAGATATCATACGTTCATGAAAAGACGTTGTACTCCTTTAACTTTGCTGAGAAAGTTCTAGACATTAAAAATAACCGCAGTTAACTGATTGAAGTGAAAGTTTCTTCATTCGTATATCTTCATTCGGGTCATTTCTGTATTCATATTTCCTCTCTGTCCATCCATTGTCCTCTGTCTGTCTACCCATCCATAACAGGAAGCTCATAGCCTGGGTGGTCTGGTGTCCATGGCTGATTCTTAGCTCTGCTTTTGGTATCCAATCACAGAACGGGGAGGGATCCAACATGGCTGCAGCAGACGCCAAGCTCTCTTTGAATCTAGCTGTAGACAGAGTTCTAGATGGTTTAGAGCGAAAGTTTATGTTATGTTTGACTTTACACTCCTTTATCACCACCAAAAAGGATGTTTTAGCCTTGCTGAGAAACAGGATTTTGCAGAAGCCTAATCTACCAACTAGCCCCGTTAGTGGCTAAGCTAACGGGGTTTATCGACCCCGGTTGTTGTGGTCGTCTCGCCATATATGTCTGATCTTTCTTGCACGAACGGCAATAATCGCTCGGCGCCATCCTGTAAGCATCAGTCATCTTCTTCCTCGATGCTTCCTCATTGAATTTCTGTCGTTCTACATACGTCATCTGGTATAACCGATCTGATTGGCTAAGAGCTACCTACAGACGCTTATGATAGACATTCATAGCGCCCAATAAACGGCTCTGGACGATCGGAAACCACGCCTCCTCTACGGAGAAATGAATTGGTAGTATCCAGACTAGATCTCATTTGTGATATAGTCTGGTGTTAGCCAGGCTAGGAAGCTCACTGTGTGCTGGACAGATGGAGGGCACCATGCGGATACAGCAACAGCTTGTTAAAAACACATCCAAGAACAAGAGTGTCAAAGGGGGGAAGGAGTTCATAGGTAGGAGAGGTGAGAATTGAGAGACATCTATGTTTCTCTTGTCTTTAATGAAAAAAATGAAATTGAAACAGGAGAAAGGAGCTTAGGAGCTGAAGTCAAACAACTGAATAAACTTGCTGAATTCTTGTGGATGCAACGATTTAGCATCAAAGCTCATATAAACAGATATGTAGCATGCTAAATGCAACCTTTCACATGATGTTTTTAAAACAAGCTGCTTACCATAAATGACCAATGAAGTGTTCTTGAAGGCTGTTGGTCGGACTTTGGTGTTTCTGTGACTCAACAGGTTTAATGCTGCAGGCTGCTGATCACCCACTGAATAATAAATGTGAATAAATAAGAGAGAAATGCATTTTTTTTCTTTAGGAATTTGAAATCTGTGTATGTGTTGCTGATCTGTGCATGTGTGTTTGTGTCATGTGTGGTTTTCCTACACACACACACACACACACACACACACACACACACACCACATGTCTTCACAATGAAGTCACATGTTTTTGTCATTGATGAGCCCTGAGATGATTTACAAAGCATTTATCTGTAGTCTTGGAGAAAGAGAAAGGTCGGAGGGAAAGAAAAGATAAAAAGAAAGCTGTCACATCTCTGAATTGCTCCCTTAAGACATATTTCATGATTAAATTAATTTCATGTAGTTGCTCCAGGCTTGTTTATGTGGATGCTAATTTTGTTGTTTTTGACTTTCTAATGGTGGTAATTATGATAATGGGCTACTAACATAAGTGATATTGCCAGAGTGTTATAAATATCCATACAAGTGTGAATTTAATTAATGACTCAGTAGTCTTGTCTTTGTTCCCATTTAAAATTTCTATTTAATTTTTATCGTATTTTTCAGTTACTCTCTGTAGAAACATGAAAGGAATGTATCTCAGACTGCTTCATGCAGTCATTTGTCTGTAGAAAGAGACTCGCTCAGGAGATGTGGGCATTGTGAGATGACTCAGAGAAGCAGTCAGCGAGGAAGAAAGATCATTAGTGTAATGATATCAGTAAACAACATACAATGACATTAAACCAAGCAAATTAAAGAATGACTTAGAACTAATTCTCTTGGTAGTTATCCCAGAGTAGCTTCCCATGGCTCAAATAACTTCCAGAATAAAAAACAGGTGGTTGATAGATAAAGAAAACCAATTAAGGTAATAATGGCAGCTTGGTTGCTGAGTGGTTAGTTTTATTGGCCTGTCAGCTGTGGGACTGGTCCTGTTTTTGTTTCTCCCTGGTGCTCCACTTTCCCCTAATAATCCAATGACAGATATTTTACAAAAAGAACAAGGATGAAGGAATCATAGCAGCAAGAACTGAAAGAAAATTGAATAAAGTTTGCGATTGCCACTTTTCCCAACACAGTAAATGCTTTTCATCTTTCTGCTCTAGTACAGTATGTTAAAGCTGAGGTAGACCTGAGAGTATCTAATCAGCATATAAAGAAAGTTTAATGGCAATAATTCATGGCCATTTGCATAATGTTTTACAGTAAAAACCAACCGATACAGAAGAAGTAGGAGGCGACCTTGTCAGGTAAGAAAGCATCTGGCAAACTGCTTTAATTACAACCTTCACAGACCTTTGTTGCTATGGTTATGGTGAGTAAAAAAACAAAAGTACCCATCAATGTAAAAATGGCTTGACACGTTGTATGTGTGTGTGATAACACTTTTTCATATGATGATAACATCATATTAACATCCAAGTAAACTCTGACCTTGTTTACAACAGTCCGAGCTCATAAAATACAAGACTGCAGTATACTGTATGGAAGTGCGATATCAGTTTTCAGGAACTCTAAGAGGCAATTGAGATTTTTTTTTCTACATTTTTTAAGTTAGTTTATGTTTCATCTGAGAAAAATTATCTTTTTTTGGTATTGAGGTTATTTTCCATTGTAATACTCATTTCAGCCACAAGAGGCTGAAGCGCACCACTACCTCAAGTTCTGTGAGAATTTGACTGAAATAATTCACGTTTCCTTCCAGGCGAGATTTAATTTATCCACTGTACTGTGCACTCTAGACGCAAAATACATATATCTTTTGTATCTTGCACGTTATGTAACGTTACTATTGTGTCTTTCATTTGCTAAGAAATGTGTTTTATATGATGCTAATCTGCCGTTAATGTGCAAACCATATTGTTCACAGCTACAACCTAGTTTGTCAACTGTTAAAGTGGAAAAGGTTGCCACAGGAATGAGTTCTTAAACCCAGAAGTAAGTTAGCATTTTAGCGCTATGGGCTTTTGGTTAGACGCCTGAAATAAGGTCTGTGGTTAACACAAGCTTAAGTGATGCTCGAGTTTTGTTGTACGACATAAAATATGTTAGTAAATACCCCCACTTGAGAATTTTGGGGGTTTTACGTGTCCTTAGAAAGGCGGTTGCTAACAAGCAGCTAATTGAGACTACAGTGGTTGTTGGGGACATTAAACGCAACTCTCTCTCGTCCGCCTCACAGCCTCTAGTTTGTTTTGATTCACTAGCTCGTCAAAACCGCTGGTTAGCTTGTCGAGACCGTCTTCAGTCTTCAAGTCTTCAAGTCCAGTGTTGCCAACTACTCAATAAGGAAAGTAGCTATTGGCTGTCCAAAAAAAGTCACTAGAAGTTGCTAAATGACGTCATCGGCTAATTTGCATAATTTACCATGTGCCTGTAATTGTAATGGACGCTGTAGGAGAGAGGAATAACGTGGGAAAGACAAAAAGTGAGTAAATATGTTTAGAACTGCAAATGTCTTCTGTCACAGTTTCAACCCTCCTCCTTTATCTGGCCTCGGGACAGAAAGTTACCCAAAAGAAACACTGACTGAACCGGCTAGCGGCGACTTTGTGAATGCGTGATTTGCAGACCGGACGCTGAGGGGTTAACATCCCCTCCGGCTCTGTTACTGCAGCTGGGAGAGACTGCTGCGGGAGGACTGTGCCGCTTGTGAGTGCTTTGGGGCGAGGGAGGGACCGCCGGAACTAGAACTAGTCTCCAAGTGTCCAATAACACCAAAAAAAAAAGTCGCTAGATTTGTCACTAGTCGCTTTTTTGAAAAATAGTCGCTAGGGGGTCTGAAAAGTCGCTAAATCTAGCAACAAAGTCGCTAAGTTGGCAACACTGTTCAAGTCATGTGACCGCGGTGTGCTTCACGATAGCACAACGTTAGCTGTTTACTTTTGTCGGCACCTAAAATGTGTGTTTGTCACAGAGTTTATTTTCTGCAATGATGCACAATCCAGTGCAAAAATCCCAAAGGTGAATTCTCAATAGACCCAATGGCGGTGCAGACTTTCGGGCTAGCCGACAAATACGTGATTTAATTTGCTCTCTTTATAGGTTGTTTTGTGTATTTACCCACTTCCCTCCAGTGTAAGGCTACAGAAATACATGACAGTAATGTTGCAAAAACTTGCTAACACAGAATATATGTATTATGTGTTCAGAGCGCATAAATCAATAAAGAGTTAATGCTTGTAGTTCTATTTATAACATGGGTATCTGGTGCACTTCAGCCTCATGTGGCTGAAATAAGTATCACAACAGCAAACATTTAACCTATAAAAAAACAAATCTGTTCTTACAGATGCAAAAAATAAATAATAATAATATTATAATAAATTGTGTGACTTAAAAGGATGAAAAATAATGGTACATCACCATACAGATACAAAACTCTGCTGCCATAAAGCAGCTCATTGATTTGCATGGTTATCTATCATGGCCTAATACTTTTGAAGCTATTAAAGGGATAATAACTAAAATTGTGAAGAGTGAAGAAAATTAATTAATGAGCGATAACACAATAATTCTGCAGGCAGTTCGTTTGTATATGATGACCCATTTTTATTGTTTTATGAAATGTATTTTTTTATTTTTTTATTTACCTTTCCATAGGAGGAAGGAACATTAAGATTATTTTTGTTGGCTGACAAACATGAATGCTGATTAAGTCATCTTTCTTCCTCAGGACACTATTGTCTTTGCCTGAACTGTCATATTGATTAGCAACAATGGCCGACAGCCAAGTTCTCTTCCCTGCTCTTATCTAATCCTTCTCAGCCATGAAGGCAAACAGGTCAAGATTTCTGCATGCTTCTACACCTGTAATGCATGCATCGCTAAACTTTTATTCACCTTCAACAGCAGCACCGATTTATAGGGTGTTGATGCACTGAACATAAACACTGAATCACTGCAATAAAACAAAGTTACATAAAGTTCTGATCGTTGTGATGCTATGCAGATAACATCGTAAATTATACGAATTAAGTTGTCCTTCTTACTGTGCTCAGTCAGTCTCTGTTTTGTCCTTAAAACACATTTACACTTTCTCCCAAGTGTGTGTGTGTGTGTGTGTGTGTGTGTCTGTGTGTGTGTGTGTGTGTGTGTGTGTGTGTGTCCTTTCAAAGTGCTGAGCGCCCTCCTCAGTGATCGAGGTGTTTCCGACAGGCCCGTTGGTTTTATGACTCTTATTAATGATCTGCCAGCTCTTGCATAAAATGACAAACTGCTGGTCAAGTGTTCACCTCAGTATAACATATTTAAATAACCATGAAATTTATGAGCAGTGAGAAAGCTTAAGGAAGTGTGTGTGTGACATTTAAAGCAGACTGCGAGGAAATGGAGGAGGGTTGGACGGACGGAGAGCAGGAGATGCAGCAGGCTGAAACACTGACACTAACATATCATATATATATATAATATATATATGGTGTGTGACCTGAGGCACACTGCACACTTCATATCCTCCCGGAAGTCCTGGTGTGTGTGTGTGTGTGTGTGTGTGTCTTTAATTGCTCCACTGTCAACCTCAGGCATTCAAAATAATATCTATATATTAAAACTGGAAAATGAGATAGAAAGGTACCAGAGGCTACAACAGTCTTTAAAAAAGTAAATCAGTCTTTTCTATCTGTGATCCCAATTATTTATTGGAATCTGAAATAATCCAAAGGGCAAGAAATGGTACTGAGAAATACTCCTTTTTTCTTCAGAGACATCTCAGCAGTTATTTTATTTTTTATCAGCATATTATAGCTGTACTTTATGAAAGCAAATGTAGTGCACTCAGGCTTAGGATTTGTCTTTACTGAGGCATGTGACTATTGGTACTTGCAACTTTATAACCCATAAAATTAACATGTGCATTGATTTAAAAAAAGGAAAAGAAAAAAAGAAAGAAAGGGGGAAAGGGACAATAAAGACACCAGGAACAGGAAGCAGAGTGTGCAACCAGCTGAACAGAAGATCTCTGTCGCCCCTCTGTGGATATCAGGTGTTACTACATCGATCATAGCTGGAGAGAGAGAGAGAGAGAGAGAGAGAGAGAGAGAGAGGGAGAGAGAGAGAGGGAGAGAGAGAGAGGGAGAGAGAGACAGAGAGAGAGAGAATGAGAGAGAGAGAGGGAGAGAGAGACAGAGAGGGAGAGAGAGAGAGAGACAGAGACAGAGAGAGAGAGAGAGAGAGAGAGAGAGGGAGAGAGTGGTACCAACTTCATCAGGTAGTGAAATGTGGTGTTAACTCTGCTGCCCCCACATGGCCAGAAAGGGTCAGTACTGCTTTAATACGAATAACAAAGTCTGATTAGACCTTTAAACTTGATATGCATCTCAGAGGCTAAAAGGTAATATATATATATATATATATATATATATATATGTATATATATAATGTTTTTGTAAGGTTAAAAGCCTCAATTGACGAACATTTTGTGCGAAGTGGTGATATAATTAACTTCATGGAGTTTTAAGATCTAATTATTTATGTTCTCGTTGAAGAGAAACTAACTATGATCTCTGATGAAACTACTACTACTACTACTATGAAACTATGATCCAGCTTCTATCCAGATTGCATCAGTGAGCGATCTCCTGACTCATCTTTGGTGTTTTCTTTGGTTACCTGCAAGAACAAGGTGGGGAATGCCATCTTGCTTGCCAACTATCACATTCTCCTTCCTTCCTCACTCCCTTCCAGTCTGTTTTCAAACTTCCTGTCTCTATAGGCAACAGCACAAGCAAAACAACAAGCTGCTTCCTAATTATGGACATTCAACAGGGTTGAACACGCCAGATATTCCTCCTGTGACACACGAGGTCACGTCCTCAGTATTCAACAGTTCTAGGAGCCGTATTCCAACCAGCCAGAACACTTTTCCCTCTGGTCCGACAGGTGTTGAACCATAGCACCAGGTTTGTGAATCCTGAAACTGGACTTGAGCAACTCTCAGAGGGGAGTGGGAGGGTTGATATGGGCCCAACAGCACATTTTTTCAACATGAACTAAATGACAGAACAGGTTTCTCTATGATCCTGTTCGCACTTGCTTTTTTTTTCTCCAGTTAACAACTTGTGCTCAGTTTTCTTTCTGCCTAAATGTCCATCACTTCTGCTATGAGGTCACACTCATTGTGACTGTGCAGGTGTGTTGGTTCAGCTGCAGAAATGTCTGCCACTGGATCCAACGCATTTACTCCCATTGGGCAAAACGATGGACGATGACTGACTTTGACCCAGGTAACAACCATCATGTCCTGCCTTGATGACTCATTTTACTGACGGGAAGTGCAGATGATATTCATGGTCAGTCCTACGATCCCTATCAGAGCAGATCTGACCTCTGACCTCTTCTCTTCCGTGGTCTTTCTCTGTTGTTGTTGACTGGTTTTAATCTGGGTATTCTCACATCCAGGTCCTGTTTCTAGCCAATCATAGCAGCCTGGTCTGTGTGATCCGGTCTGATCCAATGGCCAGCCTCCCGGTTTGAAAAGTGAAGCAAATGCATAATTAACATCAGCCTGTATTCTGAGTCATGGTCAGCAGGTGGCTGCTACCTGAACCACTTACCCTCACTCGGGTCTCAGGGGGCTGCAGCCCATCCCGGCTGACACATCACGCTCTCATTCACTCCTACGGGCAATTTAGAGTCACCAATTAAACCTAAGAGCATGTTTTAGACTGTGTGAGAAAGCCGGAGAACCCGGAGAGAACCCACGCTGACACGGGGAGAACATGCAGACTCCACAGAGAAGAGCCGGAGTGCTAACCGCTACACCACCATCAGTGAAGGGACAACGAAGCTTCATGAAGCTCTATTGACAGAGCCCAAGAGATGAGGCTCTTTGTTTAACAAACACTCAGTTACCATCGGTGAAGCCTTTGTCTTAAGCCAAGAGCGCCATCTAGTGGGGTCAAGAAATAAAGCGAACGCTTCACGAAGCTTCGTTGTCCCTTCATTAGCCACGTTCAGCCTCGGGCTGCTACACTGGTGGCAAAAAGAATAAAAAGTGACTCTACTTCTCACTTGATTTATTATTTTGTTACTATTTTCCTGATGTGTTCATGGTCTCAATCCCTAGTTTTAAATCTTCTTCAATACAGTATGACGTTCATTTAGCAAATTATGGCCCAATTTACAGTGAAAAAGACCATAAAGCATGTTTTATAGCATGGCTACCAGAGTGAAAAGGGTCGAAGTTCAGAGATGAAAACACACTTTAGAAAGTCAGTGTTGTTCAGTGTTTGGTTGGACTAATGCACACTGAATAAAAGTCTTGAAAGAGCTTTCTTATGAACCCAGTCTAGTCTAACATTCACTCATTTTTTAATTTTGACTGCACCAATATGTCCAGGGCTCTTTTAGCTGTATATTAAAAGAAAGAAGCATATGGCCTTTACCGATTATTAAACATGTCTTTCTGGTTGTTATTAGAACAAGAAAAATATATATATATTGTTTTTAATTTCACAAAAAACAATTTGGTGATGGCCATAAACCAAGATGTTGATGGCCAAAATGCCAAACTTGAGGCTTCAAAACTGTATTTCACAAACCGATGGATGAAGTCATCTAAAATCTTGAGGACGCCAGAATGGTTCAAATATCACTTATAAAAAATAAATATCATCCAGGACTGGACACAATGTGATCATGTTAACATACAGGCTAGTAGCCTCTGTTAGTAGGTGGTAAATGTACTGCAACTATAGTGTTTTTCTAGTCTCAGCAACCGTTCAAAGCAATTTAACACTACAGACAGCTCATTCACCCGTTCACACACACATTCATATGGAGGCTAGCCTGCATGGTGCCACCACCACCATTCATTCATTCATTCATTCATTCATTCATTCATTCATTCATTCATTCATTCATTCATTCACACTGATGAACACAGTTCAGTATCTGGCCCAAAGATGCTGCCACATGCAGCCTGCCATGGCCACTTTACCATCTGAGCCCCAATGTAAAAGATAATATGAGGCTTGATTAATCCTCAGTGGACAAAGTCATGTGTCACAGTAGGAAACACACAAATGTGTAAAATTAACATTGAGTGAATAAATAAAGGAAATGTAATCTATAGCAAGTTGGCATTACTGCAGGTCACAAGTAAAGACAAACTGTGATGTTTTCTTCATTACCTTTCTTCATAGGGTTTTTATTTATTTCTATTTATTTATTTTTTCCTTATTTCTTAAATTCTTAAAGCAATGTGTCTTATAAATAACCTGTATGCAGTAGGCTATCACAGGCTTTTATAAAGTGTCCATTCTAAGCTCCATGTTGTCTGATGTGTTGTTATGTAGTGACTATTTGTTGTCAACAACCTGCTGCTCTAAATGAATTGCCCCTTGTGGGATTAATAAAGTTGTTTGAACTGAACTGAGCCGTCTGAAGGTTTCTTTGGGATTCCACCAGCTGAATGTCACCATCAGGTCCATCTGGAGGCCTGTTGATTATTATTATCATTATTATTATTATTATTATTATTATTATTATTATTATTATTATTATTTCCTCCTCATGCTGCTGTCAGCAGACAATTAATGTGAATTGAGCTTTAAGAGGAAAGTTTAAACTCGGTTGTTAATCATTCCACCTTTATCTCACATCATGTCACAACAAGGCCGGCTCTCCGCTGGGGCAAGAAATACTGAAATACATGTCTCCCCCCTCAAATCAAAGTTTAGAAGTTGAGAAAGCACATTTTTATATACTCACAAAATTAACGATACATGATTGTTGGTTTAAATCTGGATGAAGGATGTTTTATTTTATTTTTCAGTTTCCCCCCTGAGGGGTTGCCCCCTTATTGTGGTCAGGGGGTTTCTGCCTCAGGGACCTTCAGAGCTAAAGCAGCAGCAGCTCAGACAGGTGGAGGTAGAGGCCTGACCAGGTGGAACCAGCAGCTCAGACAGGTGGAGGTAGAGGCCTGACCAGGTGGAACCAGCAGCTCAGACAGGTGGAGGTAGAGGCCTGACCAAGTGGAACCAGCAGCTCAGACAGGTGGAGGTAGAGGCCTGACCAGGTGGAACCAGCAGCTCAGACAGGTGGAGGTAGAGGCCTGACCAGGTGGAACCAGCCGCTCAGACAGGTGGAGGTAGAGGCCTGACCAGGTGGAACCAGCAGCTCAGACAGGTGGAGGTAGAGGCCTGACCAGGTGGAACCAGCAGCTCAGACAGGTGGAGGTAGAGGCCTGACCAGGTGGAACCAGCAGCTCAGACAGGTGGAGGTAGAGGCCTGACCAGGTGGAACCAGCAGCTCAGACAGGTGGAGGTAGAGGCCTGACCAGGTGGAACCAGCAGCTCAGACAGGTGGAGGTAGAGGCCTGACCAGGTGGAACCAGCAGCTCAGACAGGTGGAGGTAGAGGCCTGACCAGGTGGAACCAGCAGCTCAGACAGGTGGAGGTAGAGGCCTGACCAGGTGGAACCAGCAGCTCAGACAGGTGGAGGTAGAGGCCTGACCAGGTGGAACCAGCAGCTCAGACAGGTGGAGGTAGAGGCCTGACCAGGTGGAACCAGCAGCTCAGACAGGTGGAGGTAGAGGCCTGACCAGGTGGAACCAGCAGCTCAGACAGGTGGAGGTAGAGGCCTGACCAGGTGGAACCAGCAGCTCAGACAGGTGGAGGTAGAGGCCTGACCAGATATGACCACCTCTCCAGGTTGGACACATGGAGCCTTCAATGAAGAAAACTTCGTTATTATAAACATAGAACAAAGTGCTGCATCATGATGACCCTGGAGCCCCCTCCTCACCTCTAACGGCCCCCTCATATCTACCTGATGAACCTGATGAAGATGATGAAGATGATGAAGATGATGAAGATGATGAACCTGATGAAGATGATGAAGATGATGACCCTGATGAACCTGATGAAGATGATGACCCTGATGAACCTGATGAAGATGATGACCCTGATGAACCTGATGAAGATGATGACCCTGAAGCCCCCCCCTCCTCTCTAGCGGCCCCCTCATATCTACCTGATGAACCTGATGAACCTGATGAAGATGATGAACCTGATGAAGATGATGAAGATGAAGCCCCCCCCCTCCTCTCCAGCGGCCCCCTCATATCTACCTGATGAAGATGATGAAGATGATGAAGATGATGAACCTGATGATGATGATGAAGATGATGACCCTGGAGCCCCCCCCCTCCTCTCTAACGGCCCCCTCATATCTACCTGATGAACCTGATGAAGATGATGAAGATGATGAAGATGATGACCCTGGAGCCCCCTCCTCCTCTCCAGCGGCCCCCTCATATCTACCTGATGAAGATGAAGATGATGAAGATGATGAAGATGATGAAGATGATGACCCTGAAGCCCCCCCCTCTAGCGGCCCCCTCATATCTACCTGATGAAGATGAAGATGATGATGAAGATGATGAAGATGATGACCCTGGAGCCCCCCCCTCTAGCGGCCCCCTGATCTCTGCAGCATGATGAAGATGATGAAGATGATGAAGATGAAGAACCTGGAGCCCCCCCCTCCAGCGGCCCCCTGATATCTACCTGATGAAGATGAACCTGATGAAGATGAAGAACCTGGAGCCCCCCCCCTCTAGCGGCCCCCTGATCTCTGCAGCCTGGGAGCGGCTCTGAGCCACAACAACAGGGCTCCAGTAAGCAGCTCAGGCAGGCCGACTCTATCCAGCCGTGCCCGGTTCCCGTTGCCATGGAGATGACGTCATATTGCAGCACAGGGATGAACTGCGCAGGCGCACAGGGAGAGAAGGGCGAGACGACAAGCAGCCAGCCAGCAGACTCGGATCCTCCAGCCGGACTCTCTCAGACCCGAACCCTACAATACCCCGCTTCTCTCTTCGCTCTCCCCGCCAGACATCATGCGTGAGATCGTCCATCTGCAGGCCGGCCAGTGCGGGAACCAGATCGGAGCAAAGGTACGGAGCACCGTGATGTCTTCTGGTTATTCCTTATAATGTTTTATATGCAGAAGAACTTAGACGCCATGTTGTCCGCATATTAAATAGGTCAACATAAAGCATCCTGCAGAGACCCGCTGCTGTCTGCGCCAGGGACGCTCAGGGTGTGTGTGTGTGTGTGTGTGTGTGTGTGTGTGTGTGTGTGTGTGTGTGTGTGTGTAACGGGGTGCGGTTCAGACAGATTGCAGCGGAACGCTCGCAGGCAGAAATGCATTTTTTCAACACGCATTTTTTGGGGATTGAGGCCATTTACATGCAGTAATTATAAGAATAAAGCCCAACAGGCTGGTAGATTATTTAATTTATTTAATGTTTGTCTCAGAGGTAGATGGACCAGGGTGTAGCCGAGGCCTGCTCTACATTCACCATTTATACAATTCACCATTTATACAATTCACCATTTATACAATTCACCATTTATACAATTCACCATTTATACAATTCACCATTCCATTCTTTCTTTCTTTTCCCAAATGGGTTAAATTATCATTCAATCAGAAAAATAATTAATTGCACAAACACAAGCTTTGCATTTGGAACTGAATTACTATTACTAACTAACGATTAATTTTTACACATGCCATCTGTTGGAAAGGCTCAGGAGCATCTCAATAAATTAGAATATCATATTAAGTTTATTTATGTCAGTAATTCAATTCAAAAAGTGGAAATGACACATTATATAGATCCATCACACACAGAATGAAATATTCCATGTCTTAATTTATTTAATTTCTTCTAAGTATAATGATTATGGCTTACATTTAATGTAATGTATTATTAAATAAAATAATTATTTATTATATCTCTGGGTCAGGATATAATATATGCATGCCAATGCATATTTCTTTTATGAAAAACTGAAACCGAAAACCTACTTCACAGGCTCCATGTTGGATTAGTGGATAGTTTGGATGTTTGCATGTTCTCCCCATGTCAGCTGGTTCTCTCTGGGTGAAACATGCAGCGAGGTTTAATGGGGACTCTCAGTAGAACGTAGGTAGAATGGTTGTCTGTTATATATATATATATACATACATACATATATATATATATATATATATATATATATATATATATATATGAAAATCTGTTCAGGATAATGAATGAATATAAAGAAAATATCACCAATTGATTTTCCATCTCACCCATATGAAATGTCACATATTTGTGTCTTGAATGAACTGGCTTAAGATGAACTGATCTTCTGAAGGTCGTTAGGTTAATCTTTTAATTAACTGATGAGTCATTTGGCCTTTATAATAGTGAGAACCCAGCCAGGATCAAAATGGATGGAGGAATGTCAGTAAATTCAAATTGAGTGATGCAGGATTTTGCTAACGTGTCTGATGTTGTGTCGTCTTTAGTTCTGGGAGGTGATCAGTGACGAGCACGGCATCGACCCAACAGGATCCTACCACGGAGACAGCGACCTGCAGCTCGACAGAATCAATGTCTACTATAACGAGGCTTCAGGTCAGGACTGTTAAAACCACCAGACCATGTTTTCTGATGGTTTGGCCACTCGTTAGTTTCACTGTTTGTGTTTCAGGAGGGAAGTACGTGCCCAGGGCCATCCTAGTGGACCTGGAGCCCGGAACCATGGACTCGGTCCGCTCCGGGCCCTTCGGACAGATCTTCAGACCGGACAACTTCGTCTTTGGTATATAATCCACACACACACACACACACACACACACACAAAGGTTATTTTAATGATCAACATATTAGACGTGTTGTGATTAAACACAAATGTCCCAGTGTTCTGTAAAACATTTCTTAAAATGCTAGTATGAAGCTAGTAGAAGTAGAAGCTTTGCATTTGGAACTGAACTCAAACAATTATTATTAATTTTTACACATGTCATCTGTTGGAAAGGCTCAGGAGCATCTCAATGCATTAGAATATCATAGAAAAGTTTATTTATGTCAGTAATTCAATTCAAAAAGTGTAACACACTATATGGATCCATTACACACAGAATGAAATATTTCATGTCTTCATTTATTTAATTTCTTAAGTATAATGATTATGGCTTAAAATTCAGTGTCTCAGAAAAATTGTAGTAAAAGTATGTTTAATATGGAAATGTTGGCCTCTGAACAGTTTGTCCATCTAGATGACTCTAATAATATAATACTAGTGGTACACTAGTGCCCCCTTGTGGCAGAGGAGCGCAGCTGCACTGTCTTTCATTTTGTTTCCCACTTCACTTTGCAATAACCTCAAATAATAAAGATATCTTACATTGTACAACATGTGTATAATAAATATATGGGGCTCAAGAAGCTGAAACATTTCACCGTAGGAATAATTTACATTAACACATTAAGGTCTGGTTATATGTCTTTGTGTGTTGTTTGGAAAATGGTTCGGATGAGGTGCACCAAGTGTCTTTACTTTCAATTTCCTGCCGTTTTTTCAATTTAAATGAAAAACTGAGATGTTCTGGAGGGAAACAGGGCTGAATATTGAGTAATGAAGCCTTTGGTTCCAGGCCAGAGCGGAGCCGGGAACAACTGGGCGAAGGGCCACTACACCGAGGGGGCCGAGCTGGTGGACTCGGTGATGGACGTGGTGAGGAAGGAGGCGGAGAGCTGCGACTGCCTGCAGGGCTTCCAGCTGACGCACTCGCTGGGCGGCGGCACGGGCTCCGGCATGGGGACGCTGCTCATCAGCAAGATCCGCGAGGAGTACCCCGACCGCATCATGAACACCTTCAGCGTGGTGCCCTCCCCCAAGGTAACCCTAACTGTTCTGGTTGAATCTAATAATCTGTTAATCTGATTTAATCTATAAACTGACGGAGCGGCGTGTTTTAATCTGATTTAATCTATAAACTGACGGAGCGGCGTGTTTTAATCTGATTTAATCTATAAACTGACGGAGCGGCGTGTTCCTGCAGGTGTCGGACACGGTGGTGGAGCCGTACAACGCCACGCTGTCCGTCCACCAGCTGGTGGAGAACACAGACGAGACTTACTGCATCGACAACGAGGCGCTGTATGACATCTGCTTCCGCACCCTCAAACTCACCACGCCTACTTACGGGGACCTGAACCACCTGGTGTCGGCCACCATGAGCGGCGTGACGACCTGCCTGCGCTTCCCCGGCCAGCTCAACGCCGACCTGCGCAAGCTGGCGGTCAACATGGTGCCCTTCCCCCGCCTGCACTTCTTCATGCCGGGCTTCGCTCCGCTCACCAGCAGAGGCAGCCAGCAGTACCGCGCCCTCTCGGTCCCAGAACTCACGCAGCAGATGTTCGACGCCAAGAACATGATGGCGGCGTGCGACCCGCGCCACGGCCGCTACCTGACCGTGGCCGCCGTGTTCCGCGGCCGCATGTCCATGAAGGAAGTGGACGAGCAGATGCTGAACGTGCAGAACAAGAACAGCAGCTACTTCGTGGAGTGGATCCCCAACAACGTGAAGACGGCCGTGTGCGACATCCCGCCCCGCGGCCTCAAGATGGCCGCCACCTTCATCGGCAACAGCACCGCCATCCAGGAGCTCTTCAAGCGCATCTCCGAGCAGTTCACCGCCATGTTCCGCCGCAAGGCCTTCCTCCACTGGTACACCGGGGAGGGCATGGACGAGATGGAGTTCACAGAGGCCGAGAGCAACATGAACGACTTGGTGTCCGAGTACCAGCAGTACCAGGACGCCACCGCCGAGGAGGGAGAGTTCGAGGAGGAGGGAGAAGAGGAGGTGGCCTGAGGAGGAGAAGAGGAGGTGGCCTGAGGCTGAAACACTCAACGTTTCTCTGATGTAACCGTCAAAACTCCATCCAGCCACTGATCTCACTCCTACTCTGCTCTCTGCTCTGTTACTCTGAACTCCCTAAACCCTGGAATCTTCCTCTCCTCTTCCTCTCTTCTTCTCCTCTTCCTCTCTGCCTCTCCTCTTCCTCTCTGCCTCTCCTCTTCCTCTCTTCCTCTCCTCTTCCTCTCTTCCTCTCCTCTTCCTCTCTGTCTCTCCTCTTCCTCTCTTCTTCTCCTCTTCCTCCCTGCCTCTCCTCTTCCTCTCCTCTTCCTCTCTGCCTCTCCTCTGCCTCTCCTCTTCCTCTCCTCTTCCTCTCTGCCTCTCCTCTTCCTCTCTGCCTCTCCTCTTCCTCTCCTCTTCCTCTCTTCTTCTCCTCTTCCTCTCTTCCTCTCTGCCTCTCCTCTTCCTCTCTGCCTCTCCTCTTCCTCCCTGCCTCTCCTCTTCCTCTCTTCTTCTCCTCTTCCTCTCTGCCTCTCCTCTTCCTCTCCTCTTCCTCTCTGCCTCTCCTCTTCCTCTCTGCCTCTCCTCTTCCTCTCTGCCTCTCCTCTTCCTCTCTGCCTCTCCTCTTCCTCTCCTCTTCCTCTCTGCCTCTCCTCTTCCTCTCTTCTTCTCCTCTTCCTCTCTGCCTCTCCTCTTCCTCTCCTCTTCCTCTCTGCCTCTCCTCTTCCTCTCTGCCTCTCCTCTTCCTCTCTTCTTCTCCTCTTCCTCCCTGCCTCTCCTCTTCCTCTCTTCCTCTCCTCTTCCTCTCTGCCAGAGTAGATCCACAACACTAATCCGACTCCCTCGTCTTGGTGCTCGTAAAGAAATATTAAACACAGGTGTGCTTGTTTTGTCAGTAGCTTTCAGTTTATGTCCATTTGACACCAGTTAAACAGAACCTGGCCAAGTATTCAACAAACTGTTCAACCCTGCAAATTTGATCATGTGACTTATTTTGCATTGATTAAAATAAACTAGTTGTACAAAATATCGTTTTGTGTGTTTTTATGTTACAGTTTGAATTCTAACCCACTTCATATTAAATGCAAACACTATGAAGAGATAACTACATCACTGACACACCTTTCTAAAAATAAACTCCTCAGGACCAAACTGAGGATCAAAAACCTCGACGATGCACAATTTGGCTTCCAGTTTTTCTCTTGATGTGACAGTATGAAGGCGTATCAAAGTCCTGCATCATCCACAGACCAGGAAGTTCTGCTTCAACGCCACTGGGAGGCAGCACTGAGATCCAGGAGTTCACTATCCATGAGTTAGTATCTCTGAGTTTACTATCCATGAGTTCACTATCCATGAGTTCACTATCCATGAGTTAGTATCTCTGAGTTTACTATCCATGAGTTCACTATCCATGAGTTCACTATCCATGAGTTCACTATCCATGAGTTTACTATCCATGAGTTCACTATCCATGAGTTCACTATCCATGAGTTCACTATCCATGAGTTCACTATCCAGGAGTTAGTATCTCTGAGTTCACTATCCAGGAGTTTACTATCCATGAGTTTATCTCTGAGTTTACTATCCATGAGTTAGTATCCAGGAGTTCACTATCTCTGAGTTTACTATCCAGGAGTTTATCTCTGAGCAGGATGTGAATACCTTGTTGCCTTTTTTCCACCATAACACTAAATTCTCCTTTATAATGTGTTCAGAAATCTTGAAAGGAAAAGCAGGATTTTTGGAGGCTGTAAATCTATCTATAAAAGCAAGAAGCATCTGTGTGAGTGTGTGTGTGTGTGTGTGTGTGTGTGTGTGTGTGTGTGTGTGTGTGTGTCTAGTTCATGTTTCTCTGACCGTTAGTCAGACTGACCTCAGATTCTGTATGTGGCTTGATGACACGAAGGTGTGCGTCCTCGATTTTAAAGATTTTTGAATCCATCTTTCAAAATTTCATTATTTACGTAGGACGTGTTGCAGCATTGCTCTGTTTCCGATTGGACGCCTTTTAGGGGAGCTCCGCCCCCTTTTTTCTATTTAGTCTACCTATCTTTAGGAGATTCTAATGATAATGATTATTATTTTAATAATGTTATGTATGTTTAATATGGAAATGTTGGCCTCTGAAAAGTAGGTCATCTATGTGACTCAATACTTGGTTGGAGCTGTTTGACCGATATTCTAATTTATTGAGATCCACCTGTCGTTAAAAAGCCCTGGATCATAAAATCAATAAGCTGTGGCTTATCAATAACCTTTTGCCATATCTGTGAGCATGATATGAACAGTTCCTCTTCATAGCATGCTGGATTAAGCAGTAGTAGTTTAGATAAATGAAAAATTACAATGAAGGAGTGAAAATGTGAATCTCTCTGAAGTCACTGAGCAGAAATTAAATTTCTAACCTTGATTATTCCATCAGCTGCACATTCACATTCATATTATTTGTGTTTGTGATTAAAGGGTACTTTTTGACATAATGGCTTCAAAATGTTAAAAACAGACGAGGGAGATTTAAGTCTAAAAGGAAAGAGAGAGCAGATCATAAATATCTAAGATTAGAAATCAAAAGAAGAAGAAGTGAGAATGAATGCTGCGAGCTGAGAGAGGTGGTGTTATAACGCGTCATAAGCACACACGGATAGATCAGGAAGTGTTTCTGTCACTCCGGTTGCGCTGATTGTGCAGACGACTTCTCCGCCCTCGCTGCCTCCGTGAACATCTCTCCGTCCGAGGGATGAAGACCATCTGATCCACCTGCTGAACTTCTCTGGACCAGCAGAGACCAGAGACCATCATGGGCTCCAGACTGAAGTGAGTTCATCATCATCAGAGTCTCTTTATGCTCGACTTCCATCATCACTCTGCCCGTCACTCTGTTCTTGTGGTTTTTATTACTTCCTCTCACAACTACACAGGAAGTTTCCTGCAGCAACTCTCTGTTGCCATACTCTTCATGCTAGACCTGTTTCTGCTCACAGCAGAGCAAAGTCTTCATTTTTGATGGTTGTGTATGGCCAACTTTTAAATATTTCAGTGTAATCTCCCTCAAGTAAAAGTAGTAATACTATAGTGTAGAAATACTCTGTTACAAGTAAAAGGCCTTCATGTAAAATACAACTTAAGTGAAAGTATTAACACCAACATAGACTATAAACTGTTGTAAAGTAAAAGTAAAGAGCTCAATCTGCTGAATGGCCAATTTTCTAAATATGTATTCTAAAAATTGTGTTATAATTATTGATGAATTAAGCTCCTCTGATTACAATTCACTGAAGCTCATATGGGGGGAGCATATTTTAACTATGTATTGCTGGGAGGTTTATTCTATAATAACACAATTTATTACTTTATTGATGTTTTGTATAAATAATCTCAATCTGAAAAGTTACTAAAAACTAAAGGTATAATATAAATGTAGTGGAATAGAAGTAGGAAGTAGCATACAATGGAAATACATTACTAAGTACCTCAACATTGTACTTAAGTATAGTAGTTGAGTAAATGTACTTAGATTACATTCAAAAACTGAATGATGTAGAGCAGGGTCAGCAACATTTTATTATTTGTTAATTTACTATTATTTAAGTTTTATAGGTCGCAAAGCTTCACAGGGGGTAGAAGAGGGCTTCTTGATTTTAAAGGGTGTAAACTGCATGTTAACCTAGAAATCAGCAGGTAATAAGTCCTTCTCATACTTTTGAAGGTGCTAAAAGGTTATAAAACATCATATCAGAGTTGAAATCATTTACCCTACCAACCTTCCAGCTATTGCATTCATCAGGAATAAACTTAACAATAGTTGTAATCTTTTTACCTGCTGTGGTTACAAAATATATATGCACATTTTTTATTTCAGCATATTGCTTTAAATTACATTAATTTACAAATTGTCAATAAGGGAGATTTAAGTGTGAAATATGACCACTATACAAGAAAGCTGCCATGCTAACCAAAAGTTAATTTGATATGCAGATGAGAGGGCACACTAGCACAGCTAATGCTAGTCTGCTGTTGGTTTAGCCAGCACATGGCGGTCATGGTTACTGACCCCTGATGTGGAGCTACTGGTCAAAAATCAAAGTTCACATACAACAAAACTGCATTTTCAATTATGTTTCAAGGAAAACCTTTGATTTAAAAGTTGGTAACGTTGTGAATCAAAGCAAAAATACTTGAGTTGCATGTCCAGATGTTTGGACCGGAGGGAGGGTCTGATACTGACTTAATGAAGTATGTGTGCACACATGCACATTAAAAAAGCATTAATTTACCATTTATGTCCACTACTCCTATCTACTTTAATTACTACAGTAATTCTATAGTTTCATACAGTGCCTTATATTTCTATGTTTTAAATATCACAATGCAACAGTGGCACAGGACAGATGTAGTAAAAAGCTACTCTACTTTTATTTATTCAAGTCCTCAAAGACAGAAAAAAAACCCATTGCAATTAAGAAATACAGTCTTAAAAATAAAAAAAGTTTCACCAGGCAGATAGCCAATCATAGTTTAAGAATGATGTGGCACCGAGGGGCGGCCTATCAGATTTCAGGGCTGGGCTACCTGGCTTGACTTGGCTTCATTAGCTTTAGACAACAAAACTACTTGGTAAGGTTAAGGAAAAGATTGTGGTTTGGATTAAAAAATCTGTTTTCTACCTAGTTTAAATGAAGTGCATGTGTTTGTTTGACCGGTCCACCTGGTCCAACCTGGTCCAACCTGGTCCAACCTGGTCCAACCTGGTCCACCTGGTCCAACCTGGTCCAACCTGGTCCACCTGGTCCAACCTGGTCCAACCTGGTCCAACCTGGTCCACCTGGTCCAACCTGGTCCTCATTTGTGATGTATCAAAAATAAATCTGGGGGAAAATGTTTAATGGAAATGTAATTTGTAGGAGAACAGGCTGGTCTTTACAGTTTACTGTTACCCTTAAGAGAACACTTGTTTCACCTGAAGTTAAATCTTTTATCTTTTGTGAAATTATGAGTTGAATAATTACAATAATTATAAAAGGGCAGATTGAGTGGGATGTCTCTGTTTTGGTGGGTAACACACTGTAAGTTATGTGTCGATCTCTCTCCTGTCAGACCAAACCCCGAGCGAACCTTCTACTGGTTCTTTGAAGCAACGTGTCCCGTGGCCAGAGACAAAGGTGAGTCCTCGGGCTTCATTCCCAGCAGCTCACCAGAGCCAATGGAATATTTACAATGACTGCTTGTACTTCAGCCTGTACTCGTGTGCAGGATGTTACAGAAGTGGTTATAGAACTGTTCAGATATATGAATAAGTTGCCAGCAACAGAGAAGTTGATTAAATTGTTCCTCAAACTCTTGTGACTCTAATCACCTGACTATTAACCACCATATGAAATTTGCTTCAAAGTTAAAAAGCAACTCTAAACCATTATTTTTTTTATGTTAACGTGATGAGACTGGTGAATGTGTCTGCTGAACTGAGAGTCGCTCATACTTCCTGTCATGTGATCAGAAAACCACACAGCTTGTCTAGTCACACTAGAATCAGATGGAGCGTGTTGTGGTAATCTGACAGACCAAGCAGCTGGCTGTGATCCCAGGGGGTTAAATATTCCTAAAAATATACAAAAATATTTTTTATTGAGGTAAAAAAAAAAAAAGCACATATTTTAACATTTGTTGCCAAAGAGACTTTGTATGTCCTTTGTATTTCACTCGTTGTTGCCTTGTAAAAACAACTCTGCTTCTTGACAAGTAATTTGTTGACAACATTTGATGTTTTTTTAAATTCATGAATTTATTCTTTTTCATGTTCTAGATCCTGGTGTACTGTTTCAGTTTCCAGATGACTTCAGTGATGAGGTAGCTACTCGTGTCTCCTGTTCCTGTAAAGCTATAACACAGTATTTGTGGGAGTATCATCACAATAAAATGATTGAAGTGGCCATTGGATTGGTTGGTCCACCACTTTGGTTTAGACTGAAACATAATTAACTGTAACTATAACTATTAAGATAAGTTCAAAGTAGGAAATAGTGACAATCATGTAAAGTAAAATAAATTAAGTCCAAGGGATTACTCCAATTATTTGTCAAATGTCAATTATTTGCCAGCTTCATTCCCCCCATGTCAAAACTCAAACTGACATTGGCCCTTAGCTTTACTTCCAAATTTTACATTTGTCCAATACTTTGGTTTTTGACCAGAGACCCTAGTAAGAGTGGACGTAGCCACTGTGACATTACTGCTCTACCTGATCTGTGCATCCTGCCCAATCCGTTCTGCATCCTGCCCAATCCGTTCTACACCTGAGCGACTCTCAAGAGAGAAATGAAGCAGGCAATATGCCTCACTCATTAGCTATTTTCACCATCAACTCTGGATTCACAATGTGTTTGGATGCAGTCTGAGGAGGTCAACATATCCGTACCAAACCAACATTACATACTTTGTTAACTAGCTACGTTAGCAGTGCTAACTTGGAGCCAGTAAAAAGGCTAAAGGTGAAGGATGTTCTAGTTATCAAGGCTGGCTTTGATTCCTTCCCATCCCAATTGAGCAGCGCTTAGAGATCGGACTTCGGTTTTAAGCCTTGACTTTTAAATTTTGGCTTGTTATCTCATTTTTTGGGACCCAATGTGATGAGAGGTTGTAATTGGGGACAAAAATGCTAGCTAGAACGTCAGCAAGGTGCAACCATAATTTAAAAGAAACAGCTGACACTTTATAGTGTATTTTAGAATTACCAAACTCTGAACTAGACATTTTAGACAAACAGACAGAAAACACACAGTGAGTCTCAAAGCTCTAAAGGGAAGAAGATAACAACTAGTGATTAAGACCGTAAACTCCTTATGAAAATATTTACCAAGGTAATAAATCAAGTGAGTATAGGCTCATCTTCTCAGAGACTTCCATACATGTGACTTCTTTTTCCACGTAGGGCTCTCTTTTATACCCAGAGCTTGTTTATGATCAAGTACCTCTAAAACTACTGACATTTCCATCAGCCTCAGCTGTACTTTGTGGTTAAGGCTAATGAGATATTATTAAATCTGGCTAACATAAACATTGTTATTGTTTATCTATGCAGGAGTCTTGTCAAACATTACCCAGGTTCTGCTTCCCGTATGACATACAAAGGTGAGTATCAACCCTCTTTACTCCAGGTGACATTTCTAGTTTGTTTTTCTATCCTCACACTTCATTCATGTGCAGAGTGAGGGAGGGAGTCGCCGTGCAGCACTTTACTTTTGTTCTGACTGACCTGGAGGGATGCCAGCGGTTTGGCTTTTGCCGTCTCACCAACAACACACAAACCTGCCTTTGCATACTCAGGTACGTTTGTGTGTGTGGAAGTGTGTGAGGGGAATATTGAAAAAGTAATTCTTCATGTGAAATTGAACCATATCTTAGACAGCATGATGAAAACCACTTTTAATCAACTTGTCAATAGTTATCTTCCATGGTTTGAAGTGTTCTACAAACTTCTCAACAACTTGGCTGACTACCTCACAAAAGGACAGGTGAGTTTCTCACTCAGTGCTTGTGTGTAATGTTTTTGACCCTCTGTTCCTCTCTAACTGTATGTATCATTACCAATCAACCACCATTGTCTCTCAACAGACCAAGGAGATGAAATCGTTGCTGGCTGCACTCTACAAGCAGCCCTTACCTCTGGCAGCTGGATCCGTCACTCTGCAGATGGTAAATCTAAATTATCTAAAGAGAACCAGGAGTCACACTTGACTTGATGGCTGTTTTCTGTCAGTGGTTAGTGTGTTGTGTTTTTTTCTGAGGGAGAGCAGCTATTGGTCAGCACAGAGGTGTCCCATCCTGTTGGACACCCAGAGGGACAAGAGGGGGTGAGTCCCACAGGGTGTGGTCTGGACTAATGGCTGAGCGGGTACAGACTAACTCCTGCTGAAAAACCATAGCTGTCTGTGCTTGATGTCTAAACCGGATGTGTGTGAACTAAATCCTTGCCACTCACCCATCTAATCAAATGTTTGCATGAATGTCTGCATTGTGACCTGAAACTGTCGACTGGATGTACTGGATGAACCGTTGAATGTACTGACCCTACAACAAATGCTTTTCGTACTAGAAAGGTCTCCATGTGGCACAAAGCTTCAGATGGTTGTGTTTTGTAAGTTTCTGTTGGGAGTTTCATTCCAAGATAAGAAATCCTCCACTCAAAATAAACATTTAGTCATCCAAAAAACTATTTTATATTGTCAAAATGAAGAAAAAATGATTAAAATTGTATGTCAAGAATTCTGGTAACTTAATAAAGCCTAAAGCAGTAACTTAATAAAGATTTGGTTGGCAGAAACCAACAACTTCTCCAAACTAGCCACAGAGGTTGCTTGTTCCTTTTCAACCCACAGGAAGCAGAAGATCCTCATATATAAATGTAGCGGTCATTGTTTTAAACTAGTGGCTAACGCTGTCAGCTGCCGCAGTTTGGTTAGGTTTATGCAACAAAACTTCTTTGGAAAATATTGCAAAATTTGACATAGTTGTGTGGTGAAAGTGACTTAAAATAAAAATGTTGAGTTTTGGTTTCACTCGGGGCATGATGCCTGTTTCCTCAACGAAAGCCGTGTGGACCTTGTTGTTCTGTGTACTCCTTATTGTCCAGAATAATAACTTTATTGTCCAGAATAATAACTTTATTGTCCAGAATAATAACTTTATTGTCCAGAATAATAAGTACGGCCACTAGAGAGCGCTGCCTAACAATAACCAATTAATAAGCTGCTGTATGATCGACACATGGGATCGTTTTTTGGGGGAAAGAGAGTTTTACGTAATGATCCTAAAGGAATTTAGGATTTGGGAATTCGGAATGGCGGACTCCACCACTAATAATGAAAATGTCTGTTTTGAGAGTTAATTACTGAAGGTAAATACTTCGAATGAGTATTACAGAAAGAATGCCCACCATAAATACTCTTTAAAAAATGTGGATTTCATGAAAATGTTAAGGATAATAACTTTTTGGTTGCGTTACAGTAAGACATGAGCTTAAACAATAGTTTGCATCAAACAACCACATTATTTCATATGTAATACAGAATTTTGGAATGAAAATCTAAAGCCTGTAACCTATAATGCATATAATAATGCATATATAATATAATATAATGCGTGCATTCCTGTACGATGTTGAAAACTGCTGAAAGCAAAAACAGCTCCAATAAATTCTGCCCAGTTTTCTCATTCATGTTGCGTTCCATTCATTTTGACCAGGTTCCTTACTTCATCGCTCCAGACCCCAGAAGTCTCCCCTCCATCCCTGAAAACGTGAGTATGAATGATGAAGCTAAAGCTTATATTTTATATCCGACTCCTGTTCAGACTGACGTGCATGTGTGTGTGTGTGTGTTTACAGAGGAACCTGACGGAGCTGATCGTGGCGGTGGATGTGGGGAACCTGCTCCAGCTCTACGCCAGCATGCTGTTTGAGAGGCGCATCCTCATCTTTGCCAGCAAACTCAGCACTGTAAGACACACATTTTGTTATTCTTCTATTTTTATAGGACTTTATTTATGTCCGTCTACAGAAGCATGTGAATTCTCTGAAACTAAACCTCTAACCTCCAACCTTATTCTGTACGTGTCTAAGTCCTACATCAACACCGCCTAACTCCATGGAGACAGAAACAGCATTAGCTACTGCTGGGAAACCAAAGTCAGCTAGAATAATCTCCATTGTGCTGCCTTGAGGTCACTATGCGGCCTTTGGCGGACCACAAAGAAGGGCTTGTGTGTCCTGCATGTTTCTGTCTGAAACAGTCGTCCATTTTGTGTTTTGTGTAGCTGACGTCTTGTGTGCATGCACTCAGTGCCGTGCTGTACCCCATGTACTGGCAACACATCTTCATCCCAGTGCTCCCACCCCACCTACTGGACTACTGCTGGTAGGAAGAATCATCCATCTATCAATCCATCCATCCATCCATCCATCCATCCATCCATCCATCTATCATCTATCTATCTATCTATCTATCTATCTGTCTATCTATCTATCTATCTATCTATCTATCTATCTATCTATCTATCTATCTATCTATCTATCTATCATCTCTCTGTCTGTCTGTCTATCTATTTATCTATCTATCTATCTATCTATCTATCTATCTGTCTATCTATCTGTCTATCCATCCATAATGATTAACACTGTTTTATTTGTTTATTCGTTGACAGTGCACCTATGCCTTACCTAATAGGGGTCCACTCCAGTCTCTCTGAGGTAAACCATCTACAGTAACTTGAATACTACCAAACTACCAAATCTTCCCTGTTTCCCCAGAAGCTGAGTAAGCCAGTAGATGTAACTGTGTCTCTGTGACTAACAGAAGCTGAGTAAGCCAGTAGATGTAACTGTGTCTCTGTGACTAACAGAAGCTGAGTAAGCCAGTAGATGTAACTGTGTCTCTGTGACTAACAGAAGCTGAGTAAGCCAGTAGATGTAACTGTGTCTCTGTGACTAACAGAAGCTGAGTAAGCCAGTAGATGTAACTGTGTCTCTGTGACTAACAGAAGCTGAGTAAGCCAGTAGATGTAACTGTGTCTCTGTGACTAACAGAAGCTGAGTAAGCCAGTAGATGTAACTGTGTCTCTGTGACTAACAGAAGGTGAGGAGTCGTGGCTTGGAGGAAGTTGTAATTCTGAATGTGGACACAAACACTCTGGAAACCCCCTTTGATGACCTTAAAAGGATTCCTTCAGATGTGGTAGGTTTGTGTGATAAGTCTTTCTGGTGCCTCCCACTTAACTCTTTACTGCATTTACAGTAAGGAGGGTATTACCTGGGTTAGGTTTAGGGTTAGGTTCTGCTTGTTGGTGTCCTGGTGACATATGGTCTCACGGGAACACAGCTGGATGTTTTTGAGTTATTCTACCTGGTTGCATGAAACTTCTAAGGGTTGCCCTTAAATTTTATTTAAGGATGCCTTAGAAAAAATAAGTTGCATAGATAGACTGTATAAAAATAAATGTACAAATCTACTTTGACATCACATATTCGTTTGTGGACCTGCCTTATTGTTGTTGTTGTTTTTTAAATGTGCATGCAACTGCCCACTCCTAAAAGTGTCTTTTAGTCCAATCGGACACTGAACAAGACACTTATAAGAATCTTTATTTAGGAAATAAAGCAAGTGAGAAGTAGGGTCATTTCCTATTGACTGTCTTCTTTTTGCCACCGGTGGAATCGCCCCTGCTGAGACACAATGGGCTTCACTTTTCATTCCCAGAGTTTACCACTTCATTGCATAAAAATACCATAAGGATTTCTTCAGCATGTTATAAGGAAAAACACTTTGATCTCCAAGTGTTTGCCCATAGATATTAAATTAACCATTTTCCTCATTAAGGTTTCAGTGATCCTAACCAGTCCATTTATAAAATAATCATTGTAACATAAGACAATGTCTTGATTTATGGTCTTTTGGTGGTGCTCTCCACCTGCAGCGCTAACGTTAGCTGCTGTTATCGTTATCGTATTGTAACACTGTTAGCATGAACAACTTTGTAGCTAGCATAACGTTAACTCTGTCTCATGTATGTATCAATGTCAGCAATATATTTTTTATTGCAACTCACTAGTTTTTATCAACTCCTGATCATGTTTGATCTCTTTTCTTTCTGTCACAGTTAAGTTTTCATATTATTTCTTTACCTTATTTACAGATAATTTCACAGGAACATTTCTTGCATTGATTTATTCAGTTACTCCTTGTTCTGCCTGAGTGAATTCTCTTATTACTGGGTAAAACTTGATCATCATGTGCTTGCACTTTCCATATTCTTTCTCCTATTTTGTCCAGTTTGGCTTTATTTTTATTTTTGTATTCTCTTTGTTGTCCATTTTGGAGAAGCTAACACTGATATGCTGTCATGAAGCTAATGTAATAGCATGACGTTGTGAGTGAAGCATAGCCAACTGAAGTGCACATGTGGTGTATTATGACCACAGACTGTATATAAATCAGTCTATACCACAGACTGTAAAATAAGGACATAGTCTCCATGGCATCACCAATAGGTTTCTGATGAGCCACAATGAAGCTGACAGTGGGTTGCTATGCTGTCTATGCTATGCTGTCCATGATATTATTGAGGCAAAATGACAAGAACATTTATTCCTGGTTGCACCTTTTCTCTTAATCAAATGGCGTTGTGGTTCATAATTCTAATGAAGCAGCATCAGCAGTTGACAGATATGTATATATGTGTCTATATATGTATATGTATATGTATATATATGTGTGTCTGCAGATATCGGGGCTGAAGGTGTGTCTGAAGCGCCAGGCGGTGTCTCCTGGCTGTGGCGTCTCCAGAGCCTTCCTGAAAGCTCAGGCGCTGCTGTTTGGGGGCTACAGGGACGCGCTGCAGGGTCACAAGGTCAATGACACAAAAGGCTTTTTATTAACATTAAGAGATACTTAAATTGATCCTAATTCCAAAGGTTTACTTCAATTAATACTAACTCCAGTATCTCTGCCACACAATACATAGATATCACTTCTTCACATTGGTAATGTTTGTGCATTTAACACAATTATCTTTTTTTGCAGGAGGGTGACATGTGGTTCAGTGAGGAACTGTTTCTAGATCACAAGTCTGCCAGCATGAGACAGTTCCTGCAGAGTGCCGTTCATTTACAGTCCTTCAAACAGGTACACACTGTGCCTGGTGCTGGTTAGCGCCCCCTGCTGGACACATACTGCAGCTATAACACTACATACTGCACTTATAACACTGGATAAGAATCTTATACGAATAAGAGTTAGGAAATCAGTGGGAGTCATCCTCATGTTACTGCTGAAAATTAGATATACAGATATATTTTAATGAGGAAATATTTGTTGTTGTTTTTTCAGTTCATTGATGGCCGCCTGGATCTTCTGAATAAAGAGAAAGAACCAGATGATCTCTTTGAGGAGGAGATCTTAAAGTGTGAAGCAGCTGCAGGTGTGTGTGTGTGTGTGTGTGTGTGTGTGTGTGTGTGTGTGTGTGCGTGTGTGTGTGTGTGTGTGTGTGTGATATTTCCTACTGCTTACCACTTCTCCCATTGTGTTTCTGTCTGTTTGTAGGGAGAAGTAAATCATATCAACATTTAGTTGGTAATTTAAAGGTAAGTTTTTCTTTCCAATCTTCATTGAAACAATTTAAAGTTTGTTCCTGTCTTGCTGAAAAATGCAGCACATGCACTTGTTGTTTGTGACAGAAAGGGGGAGGTGCACTCATCCTCAACATGAAGTCTAAAGCAAACATGAGGGTGAGTACAAGACAAGGAGGGCAGGTGAATTCAGTCTGCAAAACCAATAAACTTGATTCATAATCATTTTATGATTTTAATCTCTCTCAGGCCAAAGGTCTCGCCAAGTCTGGTTTGAAAAACCTGCTGATGCACAAGGTGGGGCAGCATTTCTGTGGATCAAATCAAATCCTGCTGTGGTTTAACTATAACACATCTGCACTGTGTGTGTGTGTGTGTGTGTGTGTGTGTGTGTGTGTGTGTGTGTGTGAGCAGACCCATAATGAAGAGCACAGCCTCCAGAGAGGAGGATCTGTGACGCACCGTCGTGCCCAGTCAGACTCTCTGCAGAACCGCCTGCCAATCACTCAACACTTTGGGAAGGTGAGACCTGAAACAATCATAATCTAATTAATAGTTTTATTAAAATCACTTTGGCTCATTTTTGTAACACTCTTAACAATTCTGTTTCATGAGACATCACAACTCCATTGAACTGCTGCAAAAGGAAGGAGCTGACCCAAAATGTTTCATTCACGCTTCAAAACCTAAATATTGTGTCAGTTAATTGGCCAATGTCACCAAAATGAAAAGTTGTTTTGTCTCATGTGGTAGTTCAGCTCTCCATGGTAGTTCAGGAAATGTTTCTCATGTACAAATCTCTTTTTTCTTCTTTTTTTGTTGACATTGGCTGCTTACTGTACTGTACAGAATGTAAGTTTAGTTCAGCGGTAGGTCAAAACAGTAGGTGAAAGTTTAGTGGGAAAAGTCAATACTGTCCAACAGAACGGGTTAATTATCTGTTTCTGTATTCACTCAACAAACTGAATGATCTCTCTCTTGGACTGCGGTTTACACTGCAAGTCATGATGAGTTGCGCAAATATTGCTAACCTATTTATTGTTGTTGGTGCATAATATTTGCATACAATTACTTCTAGAGTATATTTCCACATCCCTTCGATCCATTTAGAGAAACATAATGGCTGATGCCCGAACATGTCAACGAACCCTTTTACCGGCTGAATAATAATAATATAATTATTATATATATATATATATATTAATAACTCTGGACAGAAACGTGTCATTGTTTGCACTTCTCCGAATAACATATTCAGATTTGAGGAGATCCCGTATCTGCACATTTGTACGTATACATAAAATGTATTTGTGCAGCATGTTCTGTAAAAACAAAATCACCTATCATTTTTCATGTGAAGTGATATACAATGAACAGAAAAATAGCCACAAAATGCAAAAACAAAAAACAATTAAAAAACAGCAGTAGTTAAGTAAAAAGCTCCTCATTGTCTGAATGTAGCATGTATCACAAACATGTCAGAGATATTTATAGAATATACATGTATGTCTGACTGATTTTGATAATTGAATGGATAATTTAGTATTTAATGGCTCAAACGATGAGTGTTTATTCATGAAGACTATGACAGTTTCACTGAGAATCAAACCATGACTTCTAATCAGTTAGTGATTATTGGGCAAATACTCTTTAGCAGACATGTGCCACAACATGCAGTTTGCTTGAATGAATAAGAAAATTAAATCTGTTGTGAACAACAACGTAATTTATTGTTTTGAAAAAAAAGTTAAGCCAAAGCGAATGAGAAAATATTATAATACAATTTAACAGATAGCATGGACATATATCCTCACGTCCTAATCTTTTTATTCTACTGTTTTGCGCTGCCTCTTTGTGCTGCTTGTTGCTATATTTCTATGTCTTTGTGGTGATTCCTCCTCACACACGTCACCTCGTCTGGGAAACATCGTCTTGCTTTCTGTTTGTTTGTTACTCTTTGTTGCGTCGTGTCAGTCACGTCCCCGTCGGCCTGTCCACAAACTCAGGGCTCCCCGAGACGAGGACATGCAGGACACTGGAGACACGTGGGATGGGTAAGACACGAGAGACAAAATAATAATAACACACAAATACACAGCATGTATTTTCTTGTTTGGGTAACTCCTGGTGGTTATTCCTGTGCATCAGAGCTGTGTCTGGGCCTGTGGACGAACCCGACTCTGAGCTCCAGACGGATGAAGGAGAAGGGGAAGACTCCCTGCTGTGTGACCCGGAGGAGATGGATCTGCTGGGGGAGATCTTTGACACGCTCAGCTCCCGGAGCTGCCACGACCGCGGCGTGCTGTACGGCACACGGAGCCTGGACCTGTTTGGACCGGACAGCCACGACTATATCACCAAGGTGAGAGGATGAGGAACAAACATACACAAACATGAATGTGATTTCTTGTCTAACATGGACGTTGTGTTTCCCAGCGTTGTTTCCCAGGCAACCCCAGCCAGGAGAGCCTTTCTCTGTCCATCAGCGGCAGTGGCAGCCTGCACAGCTGGAATCTGGAGACCACAGAGGAGCTGTCAGACCTGACGGAGGACTCTGATTGGCTGTCTCTGGACACCAGCGTACCGGAGGAGGAGGTGCCTGCAGCCTGTGAAAAGGGGGAGCAAGAAAACAGACAGAGGGAGGTTAAGGAGAAACAGGAAGAAGTGAAGGTAGCAATAAACGGGAACCAAGAAGAAGAAATAGACGACAGAAATAACTTTAAGGAAGAGAAGTTAGAGGAAGAGACAACGAAAGAGAATCAAGAAACGGGGAGTTTAGGTGAGGACCCTGAGACAGAAAAGGCTGAGGAGCAAGAGGATGAAGGGTTGAAAGGAAAAATGGAAGAGGAAGAGCAAAATCAGAGTGAGGAGGTGGCAGAGGGACAAGAAAAAAGATCAAATGATCTACAGAAAGAGGAAGCAAGAGAAGAAGAGGGGAAGGAGAAGCAGCAGGAGGAGGGAGAATCAAACAAACTGAATCAACCCGACGCTGAGGAGGAGCAAAAACAGGAGGACAACCTGGAACCAACAGCTCCTCCTGTTGAAACTAAACCTCCAGCAGATCAGAAGAGAAGCAGTGAAGAAGTAAAGAAAGAGCAGCAGGGGATGAGACAGACCTGTCCTCCTAAAGTTCTGTCTGCTGTAGCACGCTTCCAGTCACAAAGCCCCGGCTTCCAGGTGAAGTCCAGGACGGCGGCGCTGAACGAAGCGGGGAGAACCTGCAACACGAAGAACGCACAAACCCAGCCGCCATGCGACTCGAATATATCGGAAGAGAAAACACGCTCAGAGGTGCACGAGAAGGAAGAGCCGCCTCTCATCAAGGTGTCTGAACTTAAAAAGAGATTCGAAGCTTAATGCTGTGTTCACAAAAAGAATGCGAAGGAAATTTTCAGTAAAAATTTGCTTCGCGTTTGGTTCGGACTTGAGACATTCTAGTTTTCCTCACTTTCAACAAATCCCATTAAAACATCACAATGGGCAATATAAAAGTCTGCCTCTCAGTACTTTAATCTCTCCTGTTGGAAACTTAGCCAAACTCATCATTGGAAGTCTTAAAAAAGGAGGCCACAAATGTGGTTTCATTTAAAACGGATCAGTAATTTCTTAAAAAGCACTGCAGCTTTAAGCAAATGTTAGCCAAACTAGAGTAAATAGTGTGGGGACAGTTAGTCACACATTGGGTGCGCTGGATGTTAGTATTTACAGCAGCTAGACGGTGTGTGTGAAACTGAGTCAGTGTTGACTCACTGATGTGTTCAATATCTTATATTTGTTGTCTTTAATGGGATTTGTTGACAATATTTTTTGTCTGGTTATTGTTCACTTGATGAAATGTTGTGTATCAGCTACTGTATGATGAGCAATTTGTCATTGATACATTAATATTTTTTTACACATATGCACTCCTTCAGCTAAAACTGACAAATGAGGATAATAATTGCATTTTTGGGAGGTCTTCGCACAGATTGAGTAACTTTAAGCCTAATAAATAATCATTTGAACGTGTGACATCCCTTCAGTTCCGTCAATGCTCCAGAACAAGGGACAGAAAGAGGTTTGCACATTCCTCGTTTATTAACAGAACACCTTGTGTATCATACATAATGAAGTTTTTAGACATAAAAGTGCATCACAGTCATTGTTTTAATCAATACCCTTCATAACTGGAAATAGTGTAAAACACAATGTTTTATATAAATACACAGAACAGTAAAAATATACAAACCTCTGTACAAATACAAAATATACTTCAGATCATGTTCTTTATGTGGCAGAATAAAGGGAGTGATTACTTTTGAATACGCTAAATGACACTTATTTCCTCTTTTCATGCAGTGAAACAGGCGGTATGATTCGTAGTCCGATCAGTGTTGCCAAGAATGAAAAGGTGTTCAGTGTGTCTCAAGGTTTTTAAATACAGGATCATTCCAGCAGCAAAGCAGCATCAGAAAGCAGGAGGTATTGATCCAGGTATTGGTCCAGTCTGCCTCTATACATCCATCATATGAGGCGTTCCTCTTTGGGCAGCGGGAGAGGCAGGCCAGGTTTCTCAGGCGCCGCCGACCTCGTCTGTTTGTTCTCCTCGGCGCTGGGCCGGTACGTTCCCTCCATACTTCTTTTCTTCCTGATGACACACAGCAGCAGCAGCAGAGTCAAGCTGAGCAGAGACACCAACACCGACACAGCAGGTGGGATTAACACCTGCATCGTCGTGGCAACGGGAAGCTGGGGATCACAAACACAAACAGGTCAGGCAGAGGGTCAGTAGATGTTTATCTAGCTAAAGATATTGATCACATGCAGAGATACACACAGACTGATATCAGGCCCACACTGACTCAAGTACACTGTAAAAAAAAACTGTTGTTTTTACGGTAAAAAACTGGCAGCTGTGGTTGCCAGAACGTTACCGTAATAAATACGGTGCAACTTTTTTCTAATATTACGGTAAAAAGATATTGAAACTGTTGATTTCACGTTTAAGATTGCATTTATTCCATTTTTTACCGTATAAATAAAAGGTTTTTGACATATAATTGACAAGAAAATACTTTATACATGCCGCATAAATTAAAGATTTTACCATTAAATATTACAGTATATTTTTGTTAGAGATATGGTGTTTAGTACATTTAACAGTGAGAAAAAGTATTTTTACAAAAAATAAATGCAAAAATTACAGTGATGCTTTTTGTTACAAACACGGTGCCAATGTATTTTACAGTAATAGAGTAATGGTTTTTTTTTTTTTTAATTTAAAACCTGTAAAATTACTGTTCTGGCTGATATATACATTTACAGTGTTTAATTGTTACTGAAACTGAATTAACCCATTTATCATTTTACGGTCTATTACTGTCATGGTTTAATAGTTTTTCACCGTAAAATCTACAGACATTTTGTAGAGTGTAGTTAGATCGGTATCAGTGAAAATGGGATCAATGTAGTCAATTAAATTCTATGTTTTGACATCATCTGCTCTCTCTTCTCCCTGACAGCAAGTTGACACACCGCCGCAGTGCCCACGTAGCTCCGCCTCTCTCTCAGTAGCTCCGCCTCTCTCTCAGTAGCTCCGCCTCCCTCTCAGTAGCTCCGCCTCTCTTTCAGTAGCTCCGCCTCTCTTTCAGTAGCTCCGCCTCCCTCTCAGTAGCTCCGCCTCCCTCTCAGTAGCTCCGCCTCTCTCTCAATAGCTCCGCCTCTCTCTCTCAGTAGCTCCGCCTCTCTCAGTGGCTCCGCCTCTCTCAGTAGCTCCGCCTCTCTCAGTAGCTCCGTCTCTCTCTCAGTAGCTCCGCCTCTCTCTCTCAGTAGCTCCGCCTCTCTCTCAGTAGCTCCGCCTCTCTCTCAGTAGCCCCGCCTCTCTCTCAGTAGCTCCGCCTCTCTCTCAGTAGCCCCGCCTCTCTCTCAGTAGCCCCGCCTCTCTCTCAGTAGCCCCGCCTCTCTCAGTAGCTCCACCTTTGTGGATATGTTTCGCGACTATTCAGACTCTAGCGACTCTTTTTTTAAAACGACAAATCTAGCAACTTTTTCTGGTGTTATTGGAGACTCGTTCCTACTCTGCTACTAACAAGTAGCACCGTCCCAAAGCACTCACAAGCGGCCCAGTCCTCCTGCAGCAGTCTCTCCCAGCTGCAGTCAGCAGAGCAGGAGATGTTGACCACTCAGTGTGCAGTTTGCACCAGTCTGCAAATGAATCATGCATGCACGAAATTGCCGCTCAGTAGCTGCTCAGAAAAGTACAGTCGTGTTCAAAATAATAGCAGTCCACTGTGACTAACCAGATTAATCAGGTTTTTACTATATTTTTTATTGCTACATGGTAAACAAGGTACCAGTAGGTGCAGTAGATTCTCAAAAAACCAACAAGACCAGCATTGGTGATATGCAGCTCTTGACATTGGGCAATTAGTTAAAAGGGGTGTGTTCAAAAATATATCAGTGTGGCATTCAATCAGTGAGGTCATCATAAATATTAGTTCAGTGATCACAGGATTGATAAATCATAGAAACAAAAACGCTTGTACAAAATAGTTTTGAGTTTTTTTAAGTCAACAGCTATTTTTTTTTAACACGCCCCTTTCAACTAATTGCCCAATGTGACAGCCTTCAGAGCTGCATATCACCAATGCTGGTCTGGTTGGTTTCTGAGAATCTGCTGCACCTACTGGTACCTTTTTTACCATGTAGCAATAAAAATATACTAAAAAAACCTGGATTAATATGGTTAGTCACAGTGGACTGATATTATTTTGAACACTACTGTAAATGATACTGGAATTTTTGTTATCACTGTTAATATTTTTAAGATTTCTTTGTAAGTTGCTGGTGCACATTTCATTGTCTTAATGACAAATAACAATTCAGTTAATTTATATCTACACTTTCTAATTCAGGAAAGCAACGTTAAAGTCAAGCTAGAATGATCCCAGTCACTACGAAACAGAAAGTCAAACAGCTTATTGATTAAACATTGATTAAACTGGTATCAGCCAGTGTTCAAAGGTATCAGTATGGATAAGAAGACGGAAAAAGTTGGTTCATTGAATCCCTAAAATGAAAAGTCTATGTAATACTTTGGTAGGCAATATGCAAATCATGTCCAAGATGTTTCCTAGAGAGAACTGTGAAACTCAGTACTAAATATGAGAAAAGAGTGTTCAATTGGTGCATTTCAAATTAAAAGCATAACCTGCAGTCTTTGAGTTAATGAATCACACAATTCAAACTGTATGGAGAATAACGAAAAATATGAATTCATTTATAAATGAATAGTTTAATGGCTTTTAACTGAGCTTTAATTTTGATGGAAATAGTTTTTACCTATAGTAACTAGCAAACACATTAATTCTTCTGGGAAGATTTCTAGGAAACAGACCAAGAAAATAAACAATGACCAAAGTTGAACCTAAAAGCAAACACAGGGGTGAGATCATAGGACTGGGTGTGAACTCACCAGGAGGAACAGAAAGTTTCAGGTCGGAGAAGTCTTTGTTCTTACATCTGGACACAGCATCAGTTAGACAGAAACAGCAGTGGGGCTTCTGGTAAAAATAGAAAATATATATGTCAAATCACCATTTATTTTCAGAATGTGTGGAGGAAATGACCTGCAGCATTTGAGATAAGTCGTACACTAGTTGACTACAATTATCCTTGAGAAACAAACGGCACAATGTTGTTTTTTTAAGATTATGGATGTAAAAAATGAGAAACATCCTTCAATATAATTCATCCAATAAAACAACAGCAGAATGTTTGGAGTTGAGGTGAATTAAAACCTCTCTAACACACAACAAAGTTTGTGGTGAGTGTTTAGCACACAGGAAGTGTTTCCTGCTGGATCGGATTACATTCTTTAGGTGTTGAAGTTTCTGCTCAGCGAGTGTTTTATTGACAAAAGACCAACAAAACGTCAGACACTTAAAGGAAACCCAACAGGAGTAGAGGTAGAAAGAGGGAACATTATACAATACTGTGTAAACATGACATTTAAATATTTAAAGCAGTGCAGCTAAAACCATTAGTCAACAAGTCTATCACCAGAAAAAAACTGGCAACTATTCTCTCTTATTATTCTAGCACTTTCTGTTTTAGCTCAGTTACCAAAAATGTAGTTGTGTATTAAACCAAACATGGGATGAATTGGTAATAAACAAGCAAATTGGTGAAAACAATCAAAGTGTAAATCTTTTAAACGCAGCAACAAAGTGGTTGAAACTTAAACAGGGATACAAATATTGCAGGATAAACTGTTTATAGTTTGAATTATTTTCTGTATTATTTAGAAACAAAACTAAGAAAATATAATAAACCAGCTGAATGATAAATCATTGTTGGTTGCAGCCCTGAAATGCTGATATGTAGAACAATTCTAATAAATTACGCCTTCACTGTGTTTGTTGCTAAAAATTTGTTTTATCCTTAGAATATCATTTTACGGTAAATTAATGTATAATATGTACGTGGACAGGCATCACGAATAACTATCACCATTACAGAATAAATCCTGGAAGGGATACATTTATATATACACACATATATATATATATATATATATATATATATATATTATCGTCACACTGTTAAAATAATCACCTGAGTCATTTTTTGTCAAAATAGTTTTTTTTTGCCTAACTCATCTCCTCATAGCCACCTATGGTAAAATCTCCTCCATCCTCAGTGATCAGATCATGATTTTATATCTTCTTTAACAGTTTGCCACATTCAATATTGGTAACACTTTATTTTGAAGGTGTCTACATAAGAGTGACATGAGCATGTCATAAACATGACATGGGATGTGTCATGAACATTAATGACACTTTGAAGTAACATTAATGCTCATGATACTTGTCATGTCATGTTTCTGACAGGCTTGTGTCACTCTTATGTAGACTCCTTCAAAATAAAGTGTTACCATATCTTGCTTAAGTCACAAAGGAATGTTTAAAAAATTGCCTAAGTCATTTATTTCTCTTAAGTTACATAATTTACACACAGTGTTATTACTATGCCAACAGCCATCCTTTGTTACATCCTTTTTGAGTGAAATGATCAATAAATGTCATATGTTACACTTTTGGTGAAGTTTTTTGTGTTTCCTGCAAAACTTGAAAAAAATCAAATAATAATGAAATTATTTTAACATGGTGACGATATACGTTATATATATATTAATATAACTATTAATAGGGTCCTTTGACGTCACAGAACATTTCTCCTGTATAGAGAAAGTGATTCAGTCTTTTCACACAAAAAGCCAGTTTCCTCCCTGATCCTCATAAACTGATCAGACACACTGACGCACCCACAGAGTGATCCTGCAGCAGGCGGATGCGTGTCTGTGTGGCGGAATGCACCTGGTCCTGCTCACCTGTCGGACCGGTCCTGCTCCACCTGTCGGACCGGTAGCCTCCCTGCTGCTGCGGTGACAGGTGAAACCGCTGAGTGAGGTAAAGTCATGAGGAAACCAGGAGTCACAAACAGTCCCGGCTGCAGCTCGACTCATAATCTACGTGTCAGCTCATTAATTCAGAGACATACCTGCCGGATCACGAGCGTCCAGGTGAGATGAGACCACGTCACTGTCTCCTGGTTCACAGAAAGACGAGCTGGCAAACAGAAACAGCTCCTAATCCAGACAGGTGTCGGTGTGTTCGCGGCATGGCTGAAACTATTTCTCCCACACTCACCTGCCTGGCCATATGCAAATGAGCCCGGTCACGTGTCCAACCTGCGCCAATCAGAAACAGCTCCTGTCTTTCTCTCTTACCCTCTCTTTCTTCTTGTTTTTGCCATGAAATAGTCCAAATTTTTCACTTCCTAAACGTTTTAAACCAGGGGTCTAAAACTCAAATTACCTGGGGGCCGCTGGAGGCAGTATCAAAATGACCAAAAAAGACACAAAATTATTAAAAATAGACACAAAATTACTGAAAAAACACTAAATTACTTAGAAA